>NC_135821.1:38294876-38402376 GCF_964213995.1 Mustelus asterias
TTTTTAGTTAAAATACATTTCAATCGTAATAGGAAAAGGAATATATTGAACAGTGTTGATCCCAGCCTGGCCAGTTACTGGGGCATTATAGCTTCTCTTAGTTGTTCATGGCATTGGATGGAATGAAGATCAGCTGAGATAAAGGTGCAGGTGTCTATATAGTGGGATCAGAGAAAAGAAATGCAAGAATTGATGAATGATGAATTCTCTTTTTGAAATGGACAGCAGGATTTCTGTAAACATGAAATTTGACAACTGGATGTTTGATTCTAAGCAACCTGCATGAAGAATCACTCATGCACAGCTCTTTACCAACTCAGCTGAAATGTTGAAATCACTGGGATCTGAGGGTGCGGACCAGAGCTTTGGATGGAGATGGTTACAAGGTGAATCATCATAGAATCATAGAAACCCTACAGTGCAGAAAGAGGCCATTTGGCCCATCGAGTCTGCATCGACCACAAGCCCACCCAGGCCCTGCCCCCATATCCCTAGATATTTACCCACTAATCCCTTTAACCTACGCATCTCAGGACACTAAAGGGCAATATTAGCACGGCCAATCAACCTAACCCGCACATCTTTGGACTGTGGGAGAAACCGGAGCACCCGGAGGAAACCCACGCAGACACGAGGAGAACGTGCAAACTCCACACAGACAGTGACCCAAGCCGGGAATCGAACCTAGGTCCCTGGAGCTGTGAAGCAGCAGTGCTAACCACTGTGCTACCGTGCCACCCGGTGCACAAGATAGCTGATCCCTTTGACCAATGTAGTGCATTAGGCTTTGTGGTCGTTGTGATATTGCAAGCTTTAGTGATGAATTGTTCTGGGAGCACTAGCAGCAGCGAGCCTCTTGCTTTCGTGGCCCATTTCAAAGGGAAGAAGACCTAAGTAATTTTTGTTTTGCAATTTTCTGCCCATAATGTTGAGCGAAGCCGAACGTTGCACGATTGAAGAAATGGCATGCTGTAATTTTCTGTTATACTAATTGGCTGGAACAAAACTGCCTATCTAACTAGTTAGGCTGTTGGACTTCTTATTGCAGATTTAAAAATTCAGGGAGGATGGGAAATTTTAGTTTGCTCGTTTTTAAGAAAAATCAGACTGTCAGCCAAATCATTACTAGGTGCAGACGCGATGGGCCGAATGGCCTCTTCTACACTGTAGGGATTCTATGATTAGATTGAGATTTAGCAGTGACAATCCAGTAACTCTTTTTCTTTGGTTTGAGTGTAATCTCGGGTACACTGCTAGAATGGAGTGTAGAAACAGAGTGTGCAAGTGAAGAGATGTCATGTAGGAGTTCCAGTGTCTAACAGAGAGGAGTGGGCCTCCAGATGCGTCATTAAAGTGACTTGTTTCTGTTTTGGATGGTCACTGTCTTATGGTAATGAAAGAATCTATAGTTTGCAATGTAATCTTACTGGTTGTGCTGTGTTCAGGAGAGCAACATCAAATTATTATCATGCTTTAAGATAGAAAAATGCTTCATGGTAGTATAATTGGACAAATTATGTTTGAGGAGAAAACGTTTCCAGATCTTTAGTCGGTTTACAGGATAATTTTAAATGTCCTTTGTTAAAGTATGACCAAATGTTTATTTTTTAAAAACTTCAATGTTCCTTAGATTATTTCTGAACTCTTCAATACTCAGTTTTGAATCTAGGCAACAGTTTAAGCTGCAAATGAATGTGCTCCACAGAAATAGCTCATTCTGTGTTTGTTCATTCAATCTTGGTGGCGTTCAACCTTGACCGTGACCTGGTACTGGCACTAAATATGTGGAATACAGATGTATTCCGGGGGTAGAGATGTAAACTTCAGAGATGGATAGAGGGGGATTAGTAGGGTAAACACATGGGGTTACGGCAATAGGACATGGTTGAGATTGTTGTCAGTGCAGGCTCAAGGGGCCGAATGGTCTTCTTTTGCACTGTAGGGATTCTATTCTCTGAGATGCTGAGAACCCAATTGGATGCAAGGTTGGGAGAGCTGAAATACTGGACAGATGATCATCAGAGGGCTATTGTTTGGCCATGATTCTGCTATTCCACTTTATACCTCTTCTAGACCTAGCTTTTGTTTCTTTACTTCTTGCATTTCCCTCTCCTTTTGCTATGGATCTCTTGATAATCAGTCTCTCTTCCTTTCCACCCTAACACGCACCTTCCCTTTTGTTCTACCCCCTCCGACCTACCCTTTGCTCTGCCTCTGTATTCGCTTAAAATCAGTTTTTATTTACAGTGATGATGAAGGATCTTTAATCTAAAATGCTACCCCTGTTTTATCTCTGCAAAAGTGCTGAGTATTTCTAATGTTTGCAGGACTTTGCTTTGCAATCATTGGACTGATGGGTTCTGGCCTTGACTTTCCTAAACGTCCTTTGAGGTAATCAGATCGTCATTGTGTAAGAATGTCAGCTTCAACAGGCATGTGGTTACATGCTTGTTTTCACCAATGAAATGTTTGATGAATCTACAGCTCAATGTGCAACTGTTCTCTACCCCAGATTGGAATGAGGTCTTAGCAGAGACTGTAAAGGTTCTCCAGTGTGGTCGGGTAGTGGCAGTTCCTACAGACACAATCTACGGAATCACCTGCCTTGCGCAGAATTCTGAAGCCATCCGAAGGATTTATGAAATCAAAGGACGGAATGAGGAGAAGCCTTTAGCTATTTGTGTTGGAAATGTCGAAGATATATATAAGTGAGTGAAAGGACAGAACTTATTGAATCTAACAATACTGTCTGATATCTCATTGTATTTATGCATGTGAATCTGTGGTTTCGGACTGTTTGTTAATCCCTGTCTATGACTTAACACATTCTTAAAGGTTCCATTTAGTTTCTAAGTAAGGAGATCAGGCTTTTCTTTGGAAAGGATCTTGTTCAAGTTTTCAAGATCATGAAATAAATGGGGCATTTGATCGAAGCAAATTGGACAGTTTCATGAAGGGTCCAAAGAGCCAGATTGGTAGTTGGGTGTGAGCAGGGATATCTGGTAGGATTTCACAATCCAGAAGCTCATTGAATGGGGAGACCAATAATATAAATGGGCTCAGGACAATTAGGTGTGTCCCTGGAGAGAGAAGGGATTGGAAGAGATGGCAAAATGTTGAATGGTTATATCAGGGTTAATTGAAGTTTTGTATTGGTCCTTTTGCAGTTTCTAAAAATTATATCTTTAAAAGATTAATCACCCTTTATCAGTTGGTAACATAGAAATACTCTGCAGATATCTTGTGGATTGAAGACTTTCCTTTGTTTCCACAGGTACTGTGAGGTCACTGTTTCTGATCAAGTATTAAGGGATCTTCTGCCAGGACCTGTAACATTGGTCTTCGAGCGGGCAGAGGAGCTGAACAAAGATTTGAACCCTTTCACTGATGTAAGAATGAATTGAATAATCTGTGTTTGTGCTTGGCCACATGGCTTTGCTGTATGTTTACTGAGAGCCATTTAAGTTTAAGTATATTTATTAGCGTCACAAGTAGGCTTACATTAACACTGCAATGAAGTTACTGTGAAAATCCCTTAGTCACCACACTCCAGCGCCCGTTCGGGTACACTGAGGGAGAATTTAGCATGGCCAATGCACCTAACCAGCACGTCTTTCAGACTGTGGGAGGAAACCAGAGAAGCCGGAGGAAACCCACGCAGACACGGGGAGAACGTGCAGACTCTACACAGTCAGTGACCCAAGCTGGGAATCGAACCCGGGTCCCTGGAGCTGTGAGGTAGCAGTGCTAACCATTGTGCCACCGTCAGTTACTTGATGTTTTATCATGATTGCTGTCAGCTTATGATGATGAATTTGTCATAGTGTCCAGCTTGTTTACTTTGCTTGCAGTTGGTGGGAGTACGTATACCAAAGCATCCATTTATTCAGGAGTTAGCGCAGAGGTGTGGTGAACCTCTGGCTTTGACGAGTGCCAATCGCAGCTCTCAAGCCAGCACACTGACCACAGAGGTGAGTATTACGCAGCACCGGTAATCACTGCTAAATTACCTGAAATTTGTTTTGGGTGCTTTCTCTATTAGATCAGTTGCCTTTTCATTAATTTTTTAATAAATATTTGTCGTCTTGATTCCTAAAAGCAGTGTCCTTTGTTCAACACAGTCCCTCTGTTTCTGATAGCCTGCCAATATTGTCTAGTGACTGTGTTTTATTATCACAACGTGACGAAGTGTGTATTGATGTGGCCGGTGGCTGTTGACAGATGATGATGACTTGTTCTTTGAACTTCCTGGCAGATGTCATCAGTAAATAAATCAATAGTCCTTCCTTCCATTTCACAAGACCGAGAAGTGACCTCAATGTGAGACTGTAAGAGGCATAGTGAGAAATTAGACATTTGCAAGGTACCAAAAATGAATGAATTGCTGAGCCGGTGGGAGGAGAGGCAGGTGGAAATGAACAGGAGCAGGCTTTAGCAGCCCAGGCAATATCCTCCTTCTGGTTGTGATCATGGAGATGAGCAGACAACTTGCTTAGCCAGGGCTCAGTGCAGAGAAGGGCCTGTGAGTGTCAGAGGACTATGTAAACGGAATCATTAAAAATAAATTTGGTCTTCCAGTCTTCAAAAGAGGTAAAAGAGAAAGAATATTATGGAACATTATAAGATACTAAGCTGAATGGAAAATGTTTATCCAATGCATTCTTTCAAATTAAACTAAAGTTTTAGGATAAGGTGACTTGGATATGAATTGACATTAGACAGGTTAACCTTGGAGCAAGTGTAGCATAAATTCACAAGAACGATGCTGAGGTTAAACTGAGGATAGAATAGATTTATAATTACTTTGCTATAGAAGATTACAGAGTGATCTGAAATAGGTGTTCAAGATGATTAGAGGCTTTGATAGGATAGACAGAGAGAAGCTACTTCCTCTGATGAAAGAGTAGAACAAGGGTCATAAGTTTAAAATATAAGCTAGACAATTCAGGGGTGATGTCAGGGAACACTTCTTCACACAAAGGGTAGTGGAAATCTGGAATTAATTCCCCTCAAAAAGCTGTTGAGACTTGGTCGTTTGAAGATTTCAAAATTGAGATTGCTAGGCTTTTATTGAACAAGTATATTAAGCGTTATGATGCTGAGGTGGATGGTGGGGTTAAGATAACAGGTCAGTTATGATCTAATTGAGCAGGAGGCCAAGCTTGAGGGACTGAATGGCCTATTCTTGTTCAACTGAAGTTTCAAACTGTGTTGAATAGCCTGAGTAGTGCACAATTTATTCAAGAGGCAGTAGTGAGCCATTTTGTTTCCCTTAACTATGCATATCACCTAAACTCAAATTGTTATTGAATTTCACTGTTGCCTCTAGATTTCTATGGAAGCAAGCATGCACAGATCTATTTATGGCTTAATTTGCATCGTCTATACTCACCCCAATTAATTTAAAAACAAAAATCCAGCAAACTATTGAATCAGGGAGACTTTATCTCCCCGAGTTACTTGTTGGGTTCTCCCTGAATTTGAATTTTTCAGTGTATAATACCTCTGGCATTGTGCGCATGGACTACCTGTGACATATCTTATTATTTGGTCCTGCAGCACATGTCATGGGCAGGTTTATGTACGTTTCTGGTGAGTTTTGTCCTTGTGGGATTGAAGGAACTTTGCATTGGGGGGGATTGAAGCCATCTTGGACATTCCATGTCGGTGTCAGTCATTCTGTGATTGGGATGTCGAATCAGAATAATACAGCACAGAGGAGGCCAGTTGTCCCACTGAGTCTGTGCTGACTCTTGCAAAGAACAATCCAGTTAGCTTTGCTTGCTCTGTCCCCATATTCCTGCAATGAATTTTCTTCTATATTCACCACTGTATCAGGCAGTGCACCTTAACTTGTTGCATAAGAAATGTTTTTTTTCATGCCAGTTTTTTTTTTGCCAGTCACTTTAAATCTGTGTGCCCTTTGCTTATCGATCCTTCAGCCACCTGAAATTATGTGTCTTTATTTAAATCTTTCACAATCTTATCAAATCTCCTCTTTGTTTATCCTGGAGCAGAGAAGACCATGTTAGTTTCTCCAGTCGGTCCACATAATTAAGCCCTCAATCATGGCATCATTCTAATAAATCTCTCTTGTATCCTTCATGTCCCCCACTAAGTTATGGTGCCTCAAGTTGAGCACAGTACTCCAGGTGGGATAGAGCTAATGTTTTATATTGTCAACTGCAAAGTGAAAATCCCATTATGGTCACTTCCTCCTATGCGCACTCGACAAGTATTTATTGAATTTCCTTTTGAAGGTTACTGTTGAATTTGTATTCACCACCCTAACCAGCATTGCATTCCAAATCTCAACCTCTCATTGCATAAGGAGCTTTTCCTCATGTCCCCTCTGGCTCTTTTGCCAGTCACCTTAAATCTTCCTAAGAGCACTCCAGATGTAGCAACTGTTATCTCTTTTGATTGTGAATCGTCATCACAAAATATGGACAGCTTTTCCAAACTCTATTCCTTTATGCCAGATTTTGGCTCCCTTAGATTTGGCTAAACTGGCCTCCGATGTGAATTGGCATTGCAGCAATGCACTCGCCAGCCCCTGTTCATTACTGATGTCAATTATTCTGCTTGTACTTGAGTAGAAAAGAAATGTGACCGTGTGCAAAATTTTCTCCTGAACTTCTGTAGGAATTTCAGGATCTTTGGCCTTTGTTGGGTCTTATCGTTGATGGTGGCTGTATTGGCAATATGATGAAGCCTGAATGTCGGTTGGGATCAACAGTAGTTGGCTTGGGCACTCCTGGAAAATACAGCATCATCAGGTCTGGCTGGTAAGCATCCATTTTATGTTTTGAACATATCTCCTCGGGTTAAAATATCGCTTCCCCAAACTTCTTGAGATTTGCTTGAAGGCTACTTTTTGTTTTCATTTTCACTAATTCCTTTACATAGGTGATGCAGTCTTGTAGTACCATAACCCACCATATGTGTTAATTTAAGGGTTTTGTTCTTTAGATCGAAAAGGTAGTACTGAAAAGGTAGGACAATATAAAGTCAGTGGGAGAGCATCTTGGGGAGAGTGATCATAACTCTTATCTCCTTTATGCTTGCATTGGAAAAAGAGAGGATAAGGCAAGCTAGGAAAGCGTTTATATGGAGTAAGGGGAAATATGAAGACATAAGGCAGCAAATTAGAGGAGTAAATTGGAAGGAGGTATTCTCGGGGAAATGTACTGAAGAGAGGTGGCAGTTTTTCAAGGAATGTCTGTCTAGAGTTCTACAGGACAATGTTCCGAGCAGACAGGGAGGAGTTGGTAAGTGAAAGGAACCGTGGTGCACGAAAGCTGTGCGGGACCTAGTCGAGAAGAAAAGGAAAGAGTACAAAAGGTTCAGAGAGCTTGGCGAAGATAGGGATCTAGATGAGTATACGGTTTGTACGAAGGGACTAAAGAAGGAAATTAGGAGAGCCAGAAGGGGTCACGAGAAGGCCTTGGCAGGTAGGATTAAGGAAAACCCTAAGGCGTTCTATAAATATGTGAAGAGTAAAAGGGTGAGACGTGAAGGAATAGGGCCTATAAAAGGTGAAGGCGGGAAAGTTTGTACGGAACCAGTAGAAATGGCAGAGGTGCTTAATGAGTATTTTGCCTCGGTTTTCACAGAGGAGAAGGACCTGGGTGGATGTACTGTGGGCTTGCGGTGGACTGAAAAGATTGAGTATGTGAACTTTAACAAAGAGGTTGTGCTGGAATCTTTGAATGGCATCAAGATAGATAAGTCGCCGGGTCCGGATGGGATGTACCCCAGGTTACTGTGGGAGGCGAGGAAAGAGATTGCAGAGTCTCTGACGATGATCTTTGCGTCGTCGATGGAGACGGAAGAGGTGCCGGAGGATTGGAGGATTGCGGCTGTGGTTCCTATTTTCAAGAAGGGGAATAGGGATAGCCCAGGAAATTACCGACCGGTGAGTTTAACCTCAGTGGTTGGTAAGCTGATGGAGAAGATCCTGAGGGACAAGATTTATGAGCATTTAGAGAGGTTTAGTATGCTCAAGAATACTCAGCATGGCTTTGTCAAAGGCAGATCGTGCCTTATGAGCCTGGGGTGGAGTTCTTCGAAAATGTGACTAAACACATTGACGAAGGGAAAGCGGTAGATGTGGTTTATATGGATTTTAGCAAGGTGTTCGGTAAGGTCCCCCATGCAAGGCTTCTAGAAAAAGTGAGAGGGCATAGGATCCAAGGGGCTGCTGCCCTGTGGATCCAGAACTGGCTTGCCCAAAGGAGGCAGAGAGTGGGTATAGATGGGTCTTTTTCTAAATGGAGGTCGGTCACTAGTGGTGTGCCCCAGGGATCTGTTCTGGGACCCTTGCTGTTTGTCATTTTCATAAATGACCTGGATGAGGAAGTGGAGGGATGGGTTGGTAAGTTTGCCGACGACACGAAGGTTGGTGGGGTTGTGGATAGTCTGGAGGGATGTCAGAAGTTACAGAGGGACATAGATAGGATATAAGACTGGGCTGAGAAGTGGCAGATGGACTTCAACCCAGATAAATGCGTAGTGGTCCATTTTGGCAGGCCAAATGGGATGAAGGAGTACAATATAAAGGGAAAGACCCTTAGTACTGTAGAGGATCAGAAGGACCTTGGGATCCGGATCCATAGGACTCTAAAATCGGCCCCGCAGGTGGAGGAGGTGGTTAAGAAGGCGTATGGTGTGCTGGCCTTTATCAATCGAGGGATTGAGTTTAGGAGTCCGGGGATAATGATGCAGCTATATAAGACCCTCGTCAGACCCCACTTGGAGTACTGTGCTCAGTTCTGGTCGCCTCATTACAGGAAGAATGTGGAAAAGATTGAAAGGGTGCAGAGGAGATTTACAAGGATGTTGCCTGGATTGAGTGGCATGCCTTATGAGGATAGGCTGAGGGAGCTCGGTTGTTTCTCCTTGGAGAGATGTAGGATGAGAGGAGACCTAATAGAGGTATATAAGATGCTGAGCGGCATAGATCGGGTGGACTCTCAGGCTTTTTCCCAGGGTGGAAATGTCTGCTACGCGAGGACACAGGTTTAAGGTGCTGGGGGGTAGGTACAGGGGAAATTTTAGGGGGAAGTTTTTCACACAGAGGGTGGTGGGCAAGTGGAATCGGCAGCCGTCAGTGGCGGTGGAGTCAAACTCAATAGGGTCTTTTAAGAGACTCCTGGATGAGTACATGGGACTTAATAGGATGGAGGGTTATAGGTAGGTCTAAAAGGTAGTGATATGTTCGGCACAACTTGTGGGGCCGAAGGGTCTGTTTTATGCTGTAGTTTTTCTATGTTTCTATATACCAAAGACTGTACATGCATTATTAAAACTTTTATCTTGGAATCACTAAGTAAAGAAAGACTTTCTGGTGGCTTTGACAAAGTCTCACATGGCAGACTTATTAAGAAGGCTAATGCACATGGGATACGGGGTGATATGACATGGTGGATTCATAATTGGCTTAGTGGTAGGAGACAGAGGGTGGTGACAGACGGCTGCTTTAGTGGAGGCCAGTGACCAGTGGCGTACCACAGGGATCCGTGCTGGGCCCTCTATTGTTTGTCATTTATGTAAATAACATAGATGACTACTGTGAGAGGTAGCATCAGTTTGTCGATGACACAAAGATTGAATGGGTGGTTAACAGTGAGGTTGAGTGTGTTGCGTTACAGGAAGATATTGACAAGATGGCCAAATGGGTGGATAAGTGGCAGATGGAATTTAACCCTGAAAAGTGTGAGGTGATGCACTTTGGAAGGAGTAATTTGACAAGGAAGTATACTATGAAAGGTCTGACACTGGGAAGTTCTGAAGAACAAAGGGACCTTGGCATGTTTGTCCATAGATCTCTGAAGGGGGAGAAAGGCAGGTAAATAGGGTGGTGTAAAAGGCATATGGCACACTCACCTTTATCAATCGGAGTATAGATTACAAAAACAGAGAGGTCATGATGGAGTTGTATAGAACTTTGGTGAGGCCACAGCTGGAGTACAGTGTGCAGTTCTGGTCGCCGCATTGTAGGAAGGACGTGAACGCACTGGAGAGGGTGCAGAGGAGATTCACCAGGATGCTGCCTGGGATGGAACATTTAAGTTAAGAAGAGTGGTTGGATAGGCTTGGGTTGTTTTCGTTGGAGCAGAGAAAGACTTCCTGGTGGCTTTGACAAAGTCCCACGTGGGAGACTTATTAAGAAGACTAATGCACATGGGATACAGGGTGATCTGACAAGGTGGATTCATAATTGGCTTAGCAGTGATAGGTGTTCATAGCTGTTAAAC
Source organism: Mustelus asterias (assembly GCF_964213995.1). Classification (NCBI taxonomy): domain Eukaryota; kingdom Metazoa; phylum Chordata; class Chondrichthyes; order Carcharhiniformes; family Triakidae; genus Mustelus; species Mustelus asterias. Next base: position 38,305,136 of record NC_135821.1, read on the forward strand.
CATCCCCCCCCCCCCAACCCCAAAATAATAAATTTCCCTAGCCTGATAGAGCAGTGAAACTATAATCCAATTACTACACTTGGGTTTAACAAAAAAAAAGTTTGAATTCGGTAATGAATCTTCAAGTTAAAGGCATGGCTTTGGGTAAGAAAGTTGATCCAGCATCTGCAAACATGTACATGGCAGAGTGAGGAGGGAGTATTTTAAGAAGTGTCCCACGCTCCCAAGCATTAGTACAGATATTCGGATGATTCAAGGGGCATTTGGATTCACACACGAGCAGAGCTAGAAGAACTCATCAATATCCTTAATAATCATCACCCATCCATTAAACTTCAAGCCACAACATAATGAAAGTTTTAAATTCCTCAATAGTGTAGTATTTTAAATGGTACAAGAAAACAACAGGATAAGCTAGCACCAGAAGTTTCTCTTCAAAATAACTGAAACACACACGCACTTCACTCCTTGGGAATTATGAGGCTTTAAACTAATGTGAACTATACACCCCAGTAGAAAAGAGAAGAGAGACAGAAGATTCTATTTCAAAATTAGCAATACTTACTAAATGGTTTGAATCTAGCATAAGACAGGACAGTTTTCACCCAGACTTAAAACTGAAAACATCTATAAAATCCCCTGTCTGACAGGGTTCTCAATAGCTGTGGGTAGTTTAACAGGGACATGGGTTTGATTCCTGGCTTGGGTGACTGTGTGGAGTTTGCACATTCTCCCTTTGTCTGCATGGGTTTCCTCCGGGTGCTCTGGTTTCCTCCCACAGTCCAAAGATGTGTGGATTGGCCATGCTAAATTGCCCCTTAGTGTCAGGGAGACCAGCTAGGGGTAAATGGATGGGGTTATGGGGATAGGGCCTGGATGGGATTGTGGTCAGTGCATTTTCGATGGGCCCAATGGTCTCCTTCTGCACTGTGTGGATTCTTTGATAAGCCATTTCTTACCTCCCTGAACCACAGGAATTGCTATTGGTGCTGCTTTAATCACTGTTCTGATCATTTGAGTTTCTTGTTTGTGGAGGACAGCTGCTAGCACCTCAGTATTGTGATGATTGAAGGAACGGATTTTAGCAGTATTGTTTCCTTGTTGAATTTATAGGGCATCATTGCCTGTGAGGTTCCATAACCCTCGCCCAATGATTTGTCCTCCAGCGATGTTAAATCTGCCAGAGTTCTTCATTTAACCTTTTCATCAAAATGGCCTCCCCTTAATTGTGGCGCTGGAGTCATCCAACTTTTCCAATCACAGAATCCCTGGCCACGATTCACGATTCTCCCAAAAGTGCTGAATTGGCGGGAAAACTGTTCTAAATCCTGATTGTTTTGTCAGTTCAGCTTCTCACCTGAATCTCCGCACTCTGGGCAATGCAGAGGTCCCAGTCGTGACACCTCCACACCCCCCCACCCTGGGTCCCGAAGTGCCCTGATGCATAGCCCACACTCCCCAGCAGTGGCGATTCCACCCCCCCCCCCCCCCCCCCCCCGGCCCCAGCTCCAACAAAACAAGAAGCTGGGCAACATTCCAGAACAAAGTAGCTTGCTTGATGATGATCTGCCGCCTTGAACTGCTGCAGCCCATGTGTTGTGGGAACAATGTGTTAGGGAGGGAATTGCAGGTTTTGACCCAGTGACAGAGAAGGAACGATGATATGGTTTCAAGTTAGGATATTGTGTGGCTTGGAGGGAACTTGCAGAATGTGGTGTTCTCATGGATCTGCTGCACTTGTTCTTTGTGATGTTAGAGGTCATAGGTTTGGAAGGATCTGTCGACGGAGTCTTGGTGAGTTGCTGCAGTGTATCGTGTGGATGGTATACACTGCTGCCATTGTGTCTTGGTGTTGGAGGGAGTGAATGTTGAACGTGGTTGTTGGAGTGCCAATCAAGCAAGCTACTTTGTTCTGGAATGTTGCCCAGTTTCTTGGGTTGTTGGAGCTGCATTCATCCAGGCAAGTGGGGAGTATTCCATCACACTCCAAAGATGGAAATTGAACCATCTTCCATTGAACCATCTTCAATATATGAGGAAAAGCCCAGGTCCCAACACTGTCACTGAGGAACAAACCTTCCTCATTTCCTCTGTTTCCTGTCACTCAGCCAATTACATAACTGTGTTACTGCTGTCCCCTTTATTCCATGAGCTCTAACTTTGCTCACAAGTTTGCGGAGCAGTACTGTATCAAATACCTTTTGAAAGTCCACATGCACCACATCAACAGCATTATCCTCATCAACCCCCCCCTCTCTTACCTCTTCAAAAAACACCAGCAAGTTAGTTAAACATGTTTTCCCTAAGAAATCCATGCTCGTACTTATGAATTAACCCCACTTGTTCATGTTTATCTGCATTATAAACTAAAGATGATCACTCATTGCGGTTTTTAAAAAAAGCACCCTTATTCTCCACACCCCCCCCCTGTTTTTTTGCTAATTGTGTCCTTTGGTCAACAGTGTCCTTTCAGGTTTAAGTGAGTATTTGATTAATTGACCTAATTTTACCTCTGACTCAGTAAAAGTCCTTTTTATAGAATTTTGTTGTTTGTGAAAAACTTGCATCATTTGGGAGTTTGCTGAAGAAATACATAACTGATTTAATTTTCTATTTTCGCCCCCACACAGTGCGTTTGATGCCACTGTGGAAATCCTCCAGGAGAAACATGGCCTGTCCTTGCAGTCGTAAAACTGACGGAAGCTTCATTGGAAGTGGCGTCTTTCCCACAAAGAAAACATATCAGACAATACATCGGACTTGATCCTGCATCTGTGTCTCTGTCGGTTCCTATGGGAAGGTTTAAGTCCTGAGAAGATGCATCTTGTTTTGGTCATGTTGTAGCCGCTGGTGGATTTTTCCATTGCCGGTTGGCCCTGTTGTTGTTCTCCCCAGGCACAGTTTATGGAAATAAAGGCCTGTTCCAAGAAAAAAATGCAAGACGTGAGCTGAGAACCTGCGCTACCTGTGGTCACATTGTGGGTATGCACCGATCCTGCCACAAAGGGGAATGTTCTCCTGGATGAAGTTGATCAAGACCGAGCTACATTTTGAAAGTTGCTCTTTTGTTCTGTCACTCCCTACAGCTAACTTCCTGGGGACCTGTCTCTTGTGAGACATGACTCTCTCTCTTGTGCATTGCTCAACCATATATCTGCCAGTTGTGGAGTCTTGTGGCTAAATATAGCTGCCTTGCCCATTTGCCCAAACAAGTGGACATACCCTTGTGAAAATATGGAACAGTGGCATCTGAAATAATGAAAACTAAGAACAGAAGACTCTGATTTTGATCGGTAGAGTGTGACAGGTTAACACTCACTTTTGGGCGGCCATGTAGACTTTCAATTGAAAGTGACACTCAACTCTGCATTGAAAATTAAATGTCAAATTATTAAGTTGAAGGAATTACAACCACCATATTTAAAAACTCTGATGATTCATAGGATACTAAATATTTGTTGGTATGAGGAATGCAATTAAATATCCCTAAGTTTAGATTGGTTCGGTAAGTTTAGATTCATAATTCAGTCGTCATGGAAGCATCACAGAGAGTTCAGGGTAAAAGGGAAATTGCCCTCTTGTCTGCGGTCTCCAATCAATGTGAGCAGCCATTTGTTTATCTGTCCTGAGCTATAATACTTTGCTCTTTTAAGCCAAACTTATTTTTGTTGAATATGGTCTTGCTGTATACCTCAAACTCCTGGTGCCTTGGCTAACATCTATTAAACATTGAAAAATGATGCAGGCAATTCGCAGAAAAATACATTGTGGGAAATCTCAAATTCTACAAGAAACTGGCTGTTTACAGACTTTGCTAGCTGGGTTAAGTGAGGGTTTTGCACTTGAGAACATGGTAAATTCCAGCGTGCTAGTAAAAGGGCTCAACAGAGAGTGTGGAGAGAGGCTACTGATTAAAGTTTACTCTTTAGTTAGTTTGTAACAGGACTTGTAACAATGGATGGGCTCCTGAGCTTATCCATGCAAAGGGTAGACACTTTGTTAGGTAATGACCTGGCAGGCCGGAGGATAATACTCAAAGTTAAGGACAGTGTAGAGAGGCCAAGAAGTTTGGAGCAAGCCAGCATGGATTTGCCGAGGTGCAGAGAATTGAGAGAGGTTCAGAGGCCCTCCCGGGGATGATGGAGCCCCGATGGGTTGAAGTGGCTAAAGAGAAACCACTTGAACTTAAAAAGGCTGAAGCCAGGCTACCAGAAATAAGAGGTCCATGAAGGATCTATCATGGTTAAAAAGGGAGAAGGAAGAAAGCCAGTGATCTGGTTAGTAGATACCTTCATGTCAGATTTAAATAGGGACATCGGGAGCTCCTGAGTAGACCGTGATTGCGTGAGGGTGATGCCCCATTCAGTCCAAGAGCCACTGGGGAGAGCAGCAGGAGCCCTACATCCACTTAGGGCTGGTAGTGTTCCGGGGGGGACATGGAACAGGTTCGGGGAAAGCCCATTCCCAAGATGAAGGAGGAAGGGAACATGCCCCAAATGAAACAACACGTGTGGAGACCAGAGGGGAGGATATGAGTGAAATCCAGGCTGGTTACCCACTGGTAAGCAACTTGAACAAGACCAAGTTTTAAACCTCAGCAAAACCAAAAATGCTGATGTAAACTTCATGAAATGTGAAAGGCCAGAGTTCCTACAGGAGGCACAAATCAAGTTGTAGCCCATAACCTCCTCAATCAAAACTGTAAAAGTGTCTGGTTTTGAGCAGTTAAATTCACAGGTTAGAGAGGCGGACAGGATGGATTAAAACTGATCAAAGCAGATCAGCCTAACAATCAGGATAATCTGCATAATAAGCATGGTTTGGCTGTTCCCAGTAAACAGCCATGTAAAAGGACCATTCGATAGTGCCTAATCTGAAGTTACAGAAGGGGACAAGCTCAGGGATTCGGAGAAAGTATCTGTTATGATTAACTCCAAAAGAATAAAGCAAATTCAGAATGCTGATGCAAGTCTGATCTTTTCCAGTGGAGATAGGTTTGGTTTGTAACCACCACCTGGAAGCAAAAAGCAATATAACAGCATGCTATCCAGAGTTTAACTTACAGTGGTTCCCAAAGGGTGCGGCGCGCCACACTGGTGTTAAGTCTTAACACCAAGAGAGATGGCATGAAATCTGGAAACTTCTACGGGTTTCTATACATGAATGTTTAAATGTTTCTTTGGTTGTCCTTGAATCTTCCTGCCATCCTCTCTCGCCGCACCAGTGTGGCGCGCCGCACCTTTGGGAACCACTGGTGGGGACAAAAACCACAAAAAGCATAACATGCAATTAGATTAAAAGTGTGAATGGGTGTTATTTTTAATTCTCTTAACATTTGAACGCTGTGTAATGAAACACCCATAATTCATGTTTCATTGGGATGGAGGTGTCATGATGATGTGATGCGTGCATGTGTAATAATCTTTTATTCATTGGATGGTCAAATATATATTTAACTTCTTTAAAAGTATATTTTAAAACAAAGACATTGACTTAAGATGGCTATCACAGGTCACCTGATGGCAGTGCAAGTTGGCCAGCTTCTGTTGATTACAATTAGGCCACATTACTTTGAAGATTAACTGCATTTGTACAGACTCTCTCCATTCACATTTGTATAAAACTACCTTTCAGGCAGAGAAGAAAGTCTAGCAGGACAATGCCTATATAGGTTTTCTTCCTAGCTCATCATGGAAGAATGCTTCATTCAGAAGTGATGGCTGGGAAAGTCAAGAAACTAATTACATAAGCCACAATAGCCAAGGTCTGTCCGGACATGAGCTGATCATCTACCTTCTGTTGAAGATCTCAACTCATTATTTTGGGTGGGGGGGGGGGGAACATCTTGAAAAGTTTTTTATTACAACACCTAACCTGCTAAGTTCAATCTGGAAGAAATTTGCCAGTGAAACAGTGCCACTAGGTCCCTTTCAGCTCCAGTTCAAGACCCTGGGCTGCATCATATAGTATCTCATCGGGCTTGTTTTCAGCAGGGATTGTGTAAAATCAGGCGGCAGCCCACTCCATCCCCTTCACACCCATCCCCACAATACAGGTGGTAGGCCGGTGCGGAATCAGCAGTCACCTGCCCTATTTAAATAGATTATTGAGGGTTAACTGACTTTATTAACAAGCCATTGACCCTGACAATATGTTGCCCATTCATAAAAATGATTGGCATGGGTAGTCAGGCTGGAGTGGGCAGTCTAAATTTTTTAAATTCTCAAAGGGTGGGAAGGAAGAGGTACTTCTACAAGGGCTTCTCTTTATGAATCATTGGGCAGCCCCTTCTCAAATAATCCCCCCCTACCCACCTAATGCATTAAACATATCATTCCCATCTAACTCCTAACATGGCCAAACCATCCCTGCCCAAGATCCTGCACTTGCCTGTGTCTGGGGTCCTATTAGGCTGCTTCCACCTTCTTGCTTGCAGTCTGGGTGACGCATTAGTGGGAGCTACCTGGCCTAAAAGTGCTGCCAGCCATTTGAATTGGCTGTCAGTTCCTGAGGACAGGACTTCCTCCCTAGTGAGGGATTAAAAGTCCCACACAATCCCTGTTGAGCCTGGCGCCTTGCATCACATTATTGCTATTGGGCAGGCCGTTGTGGAATGGCTACGCTCCATGCTATCTTGGTGGGGGAGTAGGTGATCTGTCACCCCCCCCCCACCGTTATATTCTGTCCCCTGTCTCTGGTGCATTTTGGAATCCACTACAGAGAGAGAATTTCAATTGAAAGGAACCTCTAATGTAATTGCATCAACGTTTGATTAAAAAACAAAAGAATTATGTTTAACAACTGTCTCCAGAAATTGCAGCTAATGCAGGACTCAACACCACTGGAATTCAAAGACCACAGTGGGGAAAATCTACTTCAACCATAGATACCAGCGAAAGACGCATAAATAGATAACTCATTTCTAAAACTTATAAAATTTTAATTTGGTTAAAAAGTAGCCCACTGTATGACTTGTTATTTACACGTGTGTGTGTGTTAATGTCAGGGCATGGTTTACCTTTTTAAATGTCTTTATATCTTTGACTGGGTGAGTTCTTAGCAGAATATAAACGAAACCCTTTGGTGTTTAAGTGCAGACACTGAATTAATACTGTACAAATTTACAAAAAGCCCATTACAATCAATCAAGGAGTTGGAAAGAAAGGTAAAGTCCTAACACCTGCCCTCACTGGTTGTAACAGAACCCCATTAACAGGGTTTACCTGAGATTGTTGCCAATCCTTTGGTGAAGTTAATGGTGTCCTATTAGGAGAGTAAGAAGTCTCACAACGCCAGGTTAAAGTCCAACAGGTTTATTTGGAATCATGAGCTTTGGAGCGCTGCTCCTTCATCACTCACCTGATAAAGGAGCAGCGCTCCGAAAGCTCCTAATTCCAAATAAACCTGTTGGACTTTAACCTGGTGTTGTGAATCTTCTTACTCTGCCCACCCCAGTCCAATGCCGGCATTTCCACTTCATGGCTATCAGGAGAGCCCAGTGATATTTCCTATTGCTTGAGTCTCAAGCCACATAATTAAATCTTAGAAACCCTACAGTACAGAAAGAAGCCATTCAGCCCATCTAGTCTGCACTGACCACAATCCCATCCAGGCCCTACCCCCATATCCCTACATATTTTACCCGCTAATCCCTCTAATCTACGCATCCCAGGACACTAAGGGGCAATTTTAGCATAGCCAATCAACCTAACCCACACATCTTTGGACTGTGGGAAGAAACCGGAACACCCGGAGGAAACCCACGCAGACACGAGGAGAATGTGCAAACTCCACACAGACAGTGACCCAAGCCGGGAATCGAACCCAGGTCCCTGGAGCTGTGAAGCAGCAGCGCTAGCCACCGTGCCGCCCACATTGGAATACACATTGGAATTGTATGCTCAAATACTAAAATTAGAATGATACAGAGAAGATTAGCATAGCCCCTGCACAAGGATGACAAGCAAATTCATGAAGCATTTGAAAAAAACTGGTGCAATGACTGAGTACAAGATGCGCCATAGGAATAGAGGAATTGTGGGACAGATAAAGAGCACAGTCCACCTTGTTTAACATCCACCATCTTGGTTGCCAAGGATGCAACGATAGTGGAGTTGTTGATTAAACGTAGCAATTAATCTCTTACCAATTAACCTACAACAGAATAAGGCATAACTGAAGGAAAACCCCAGTCATGGAGCATTAAGGAATCTTTGGTGAAAAGCCACTTTTTCCTGACAATGTATTGCTACATTTACCACATATGTCTTCAATAATTCAGTGTATTCCAAAATGTTATTTTATGAAATTAATCTGTCAAATTTGCAGATGAATGAATCTGGGGGGGGGGGGGGGGTGGGGGGGGGGGGGTGGGGTGGGGGGAGGGGGTGGGGTGGGGGGGTGGGGTGGGGGGTGGGGGGGGGGGGTGGGGTGGGGGGGGGGGGTGGGGTGGGGGGGTGGGGTGGGGGGTGGGTGGGGGGGGGGGGCGGGTGGGGTGGGGTGGGGTGGGGAGTAGCTCCTAGGCTGGTCATACATGGGCACTGGTAACTTGCTGGATGGCTACATGACTTGGCTCCTTAGCCTGGGAGATTCCTCCCCATCTCACCTTAGGCCACAGTTGCCTCAGCAGTTTGTTTTCATTCTTCCCCCTCCTCCCAATATGAGTCCCACATCAAAAAGCTTCTTCTCAGGTCTTAAAGGTGAAATTTATATTTTCCAACTTGGTAAAATAGACGCATAGAGCAGTGTTGTCCAATAGAAAAGGTGGAGCCACAGCAACCTCATTTTAGCCACACGCACAAACTTCAGTTAAAGCACCTTTCATTAGTGGGCGGCACATTGGTTAGTGCAAAAGGATAGTGAGGGATAAAATTGGTCCTCTTGAAGACCAGAGTGGTAGACTGTGTATGGAACCAAAAGAGATGGGGGAGATACTAAATGGTTTTTTGGATCCGTATTTACTGAGGAAATGGGCCTGGAGTCTACGGAAATAGGGCAAACAGGTAGGGAGGTCATGGAACCTTTACAGATTAAAGGGGAGGAGGTGCTCGCTGTCGAGGCAAATCAGAGTGGATAAATCCCCAGGACCAGACGGTATTCCCACGGACCTTGAGGGAAGCTAGTGTTGAACTTGCAGGGGCCCTGGCAGACATATTTAAAATGTCAGTATTCACGGGGAGGTGCCGGATGATTGGAGGGTGGCTCATGTTCCGTTGTTTAAAAAAGGTTCCAAAAGAAATCCGGGAAATTATAGGCCAGTAAGTTTGACGTCGGTGGTGGGCAAGTTATTGGAAGGTGTGATAAGGGATAGGATCTACAAATATTTGGATAGACAGGGACTTATTAGGGAGAGTCAACATGGCTTTGTGCGTGGTAGGTCATGTTTGACCAATCTATTAGAGTTTTTCGAGGAGGTTACCAGGAAAGTGGATGAAGGGAAGGCGATGGATGTTGTCTACCTGGATTTCAGCAAGGCCTTTGACAAGGTCCCTCCTGGGAGGTTAGTTAGGAAGGTTCAGTCGCTAGGTATACATGGGGAGGTAGTAAGTTGGATTAGACACTGGCTCAATGGAAGAAGCCAGAAAGTGGTTGTGGAGGATTGCTTCTCTGAGTGGAGGCCTGTGACTAGTGGTGTGCCGCAGGGATCGGTGTTGGGTCCATTGTTAGGCGGCACGGTAGCACAGTGGTTAGCACTGCTGCTTCACAGCTCCAGGGACCTGGGTTCGATTCCCGGCTTGGATCACTGTCTGTGTGGAGTTTGCACATTCTCCTCGTGTCTGCGTGGGTTTCCTCCGGGTGCTCCGGTTTCCTCCCACAGTCCAAAGATGTGCGGGTTAGGTTGATTGGCCGTGCTAATATTGCACATTAGTGTCTTGAGATGCGTAGGTTAGAGGGATTAGCGGGTAAATATGTAGGGATATGGGGGTAGGGCCTGGGTGGGATTGTGGTCAGTGTAGACTCGATGGGCCGAATGGCCTCTTTCTACACTGTAGGGTTTCTATGATTCTATGATTGTTGTTTGTCATCTATATCAATGATCTGGATGATAATGTGGTAAATTGGATCAGCAAGTTTGCTGATGATACAAAGATTGGAGGTGTAGTGGACAGTGAGGAAGGTTTTCAAAGCTAGGAGAGGGATTTGGACCAACTAGAAAAATGGGCTGAAAATGGCAAATGGAATTTAACGCAGACAAGTGTGAGATATTGCACTTTGGAAGGACAAACCAAAGAAGAACGTACAGGGTAAATGGTAGGACTCTGAAGAGTGCAGTTGAACAGAGGGATCTGGGAATACAGGTACAGAATTCCCTAAAAGTGACGTCACAGGTGGATAGGGTCATAAAGAGTGCCTTTGGTACATTGGCCTTTATAAATCGGAGTATCGAGTATAAAAGTTGGAGTGTTATGGTAAGGTTATATAAAGCATTAGTGAGGCCGCATTTGGAGTATTGTGTACAGTTTTGGTCACCTAGTTACAGGAAGGATGTAAATAAGATTGAAAGAGTGCAGAGAAGGTTCACAAGGATGTTGCCGGGACTTGAGAAGCTGAGTTACAGAGAGAGATTGAATAGGTTGGGACTTTATTCCCTGGAGCGAAGAAGATTGAGGGGAGATTCGATAGAGGTGTATAAGATTTTGATGGGTATAGATAGAGTGAATGCAAGCAGGCTTTTTCCGCTGAGGCTAGGGGAGAAAAAAAACAGAGGGCATGGGTTAAGGGTGAAAGGAGAAAAGTTTAAAGGGAATATTAGGGGGGGCTTCTTCATGCAGAGAGTGGTGGGAGTGTGGAATGAGCTGCCGGATAAAGTGGTCAATGCGGGGTCACTTTTAACATTTAAGAAAAACTTGGACGGGTTCATGGATGAGAGGGGTGTGGAGGGGTATGGTCCAAGTGCAGGTCAGTGGGACTAGGCAAAAAATGGTTCGGCACAGACAAGAAGGGCCAAAAGGCCTGTTTCTGAGTTGTAATTTTCTATGGTTCTATGGTCCTAGTAATGGGGCCTCAGCACCGGGGATCCAAGTTTGATTCAGACCTTAGGTGACTGTCTGTGTGGAGTCTGCACGTTCTCCCAGTGTCTGCGTGGGTTTCCTCCGGGAGCTCCAGTTTCCTCCCACAGTCCAAAGATATGTAGGTCAGGTGGATTACCCACTCTAAATTGACCCATGGTGTCCAAAGATGCGTAGGTTAGGGGGATTAGTCATGGTAAATATGTGGGATTACGGGAATAGGGGCTGGGTGGGATTGTTGTCGGTGCAGGCTCTTTGGGCCGAATGGCCTCTTCTGCACTGTAGGGCTTCTATGATAATGGTCTCACAATTCAAATAAATGTAAAGTATTTCACGCATATGTTTACTTAACAAACACCAACCACCCTTTGTTAATTAGGGGCTTAAGAAATAAGAGAAGTAGGGGAGTAGTTGGCCCCTCAAACTTGCTCCACCATTCAGTAAGATCATGGCTGATTTGATTGTGGCTTCAACTCTACTTTCCTGCCTGCCCCCATAATCTATGACTCCCTTCTAAATCAAAAACCTGTCTCACTCAACCTTAAAAATCATTTAATGATCCTGCCTCCACTGCTCCCCCGAGCTGGGTATTCTAAAATTAACAACCATCTGAGTGGTGAAATTCCTCCCCGTCTGAAATGGGAGACCTCTTATTTTGAAACTGCGGCCCTTAGTTATAGATTTCTCCGAGGAGAAACATCCACTCAGCAAAAAGCATTTGAGCGCTCTCAATGATTAAAAAACATTGTACACTTTGCTTTTCATCTTACTGGTTTACCAACCAACGCTTGGTAAGATTAAAGTTGACTCCAAGTGTTGTGAATATTGAGATCAACTGACCAACTATGGTATCTTAATTATTTTATTTGCTAACCAAAAATGCAATTGTCCACATCTGGATTCCCAGTTAACCACATGTGATTAGTGGCTAACATATTGGACAACACTGATGTAGGATACTAAAGTTGCATACAACAAAATTGTGGATTTTGCTTTTTATTCTTTATTTTGCTGCAGCTAAATATATACATGTGTGTATATCATACTGTCAAGTTGTCTCCAGTTATACACAAGTGCAACGATAACTGTCAGTTTCTCTTGACCTTTCTCTCCCGCTGACTACGGTTCAGGGCGATATTGTGATCACGGCCTTCCATACACTGACACCCTAACTCAGTGCAAGCATAGCTCTATGGTGTGCTATAGTTGTTGGATGAATGCTGCATGTTACTTGTTTCACATTCACCTCTTGCCCTCCTACTAGCCCCAAGTTCCCTCTATGGCACCCAGCTTCTGAGAGGGCAGATGTGGCTGGTGTTTTCCTGGTGCTTTTGTGTAAAAAAAATTGGATGTTCCGGAAGAGCCAAGATAAGTTGCTGTCTCATTAGTTTTTCTCTTAAATGCCTGTGCTCTCCCCAGGCCTCCCATGTTTAGGGAATGTGGCGAATCATAAATCTTAACCTGCATCTTATACGCTCGGATATCTAAATCAGCTAACCAACTGAAGCTAACACCAACTGCTGCCTGGAACTTTGTGAATTGATGATAAAAAGAATATGTTGAATCTAGTTTTTGTTTTGGTGCTACAGATTAGATAAGGAGTGAAGGACAAACTTGTGAAGGAAGGGTCTTACTTGACTAGCTCACACTTCGAACTCAGTTGAATTGTTTTTAGTGCAGTGTGCATTATCACTGAAACAGATCGCATATAACATCGAGTGAATAAAATCCTATAACGTGTTTTTGTGTTTGTCCCTGGCTGGCTCACCCAGACCTCAGATGCTTCCCCCTTGATGATATACTTCAACAATGAACGCCATTGTTTGACTGATAATTAAAGAGTGCCAATGGGAATGTATTGGACAGGCACCATTCTCAGTTTCTACTTTACACAAAGGAACAGCATTGAGCAATGCCATGAATAGAACTGTGCTCCTTGCGAACTGGTAACCTGCTGTAACCCAAAGCAGAAATGACTTTTTGCATTTGAAGTCAATTCCTTACAGATAATACATGTACCAGTTAGCGTAGGAAGCTTCTGTGACATTTTTTTCGGGGGGGCGGGGGGGGGGGGGAGGGGGGTGGAGGCGGTTGTGGATGGGTTGGGACTGGACAAGGAAGAGGGCACTGTCACTGGATTGACCAGAGCTGAACATTGATAACAGTGGATGTCACGCTAACCCAGCTATTACATTATCCCACCCAAATCCTCAACAACAGACCACCAGTCCCATTGGACTTGCACGTAACGCCTCTGAGGCCTGTTGACACAAAATACTCAACTCTGGTGTGATAAATATGACCAAGCACGCAAGAACAAATAATGAAGGGTCCTTCTAAAGGCATATTCTGTAGACGTCATGGATCAGAAAGGCTTGTGGTAAATTTATTTTTAAAACAACCAAAGTTGAGATTCAGTTGCAGATATTTTAGGAGGAGCTTTTTGTCTATAAGGCCTTTACATCAGCCACTGTTCTTTCTCTTTGCAGAAGTACTCTGCCCATTTGCGGGTCAGCTCCAAGTACAAGTTTGGTTCATGGGGCAGGTAGTCCAGGTAGGTGTACTGCGCAGTCTTCTTTGGCACCGCCTTCTCTATCTGTGTGCCCTCATGCCACTCATTAAAAGATGTGATGGAGATTATCTCTGGCCTCACTGTGAGAGCAGCATGGAGGGCGGTTTCGTAGTACTTCCCACTGACCCGGTTCCTTGTGTTATGATTGTTCCATGGGCGTACTCTGGTATCTATGTATCCAGGCCCCACACTTGGAATGAACATCAGGTTGTTGCTATCACAGAAATTCTTGATGGTCTTCCAGTTTTGATGAGATGATCCAAATGAGAATCCATTGGATGCAAAGTAGGTGTATAATCCGTCAAATCCTGACTCCAGGATGTCCTGTTTGTGCTTCTCCTCCACTATCAGCCCAATAAATATGCCATCATACGGTGTATTGCGGATACTGTGAGATCCTGAGGATGTCAGGAGATTGGACCAGGCAGCTGGAAGTGTCAGGTAGGAGTCATAGATATAAAACATCGGCAATAACCTTCCTGTGCTGGTTCTGTACTTGTAAAAGGCTGAATGAGACCCATACCTACAAAAAAACAAAAATACATTGTGACATGCAAAGAACAAAAATCTTAAGACAACAAGATGTTATAGCATTCAACCTTCAGGAAGGATTTGGCTTACGACAGGGATTTTCTGAGCCTTGCTGGTCTTGGTCACAGCATGGCTGTGTGGGTCATCACTTGTCCTCTGTTCTGCAATGGAAACTGCTGGGATAGGCGGTTTGGAGCTGTTTGTGGAATGATTTCCCCATATTGGCCCTGGGGTTTTCACTCTGGGTTTTCGCCTCTCCCTGGAGATCACATGGTCTGGAATGGGGGGGTAGGGGTGAGTTAATAGGTTGTGATGAACAAAGCATCATAGCTGTGAGGGACAGCTCGGGGATAGGATATTAGTATGTAGATAGGCTGGCAAATTGGGCGGGGATCCTGGATTCAGGATTCAATCCTGGACCGGGGGGCGGCGCGGGCTTGGAGGGCCGAAGGGCCTGTTCCTGTGCTGTATTGTTCTTTGTTCTTTGATTGTAGGTGTGGTGAGCAAAGGGTTGTAGGTGGCCTGGTCGTATTGGGGGAGGCGATGGCCTAGTATTATTGCTGGACTATTAATACAGAAACTCAGCTAATGTTCTGGGGACCCAGGTTCAAATCCAGCCACGGCAGATGGTGGAATTGGAATTCAGTAAAAAATATCTCAAATTAAGAATCTACTGATGACCATAAAACCATTGTCGATTGTGGGAAAAACCCATCTGGTTCACGAATGTCCTTTAGGGAAAGAAATCTGCCGTCCTTACTTTGTCTAGCCTACATGTGACTCCAGAGCCACAGCAATTAACTGCCCTCGGCAATGCGGGATGGGCAACAAATGCTGGCCAGCCAGTGACGCCCATGTCCAAGGGATGAATTAAAACTAAATTGCTCAATTTAAAATATCGTACAGGGAGGTATGTGTTTATCAGTCTCTTTTATCACTGCGGCTGAGTAGAAATATTCCAGGAAAAATCCATGTGATATGCTACCCATGGTTATTCATTTTTTTATTTTAATGGTGTTTTTGGCGTTCAAAATTGTTATATTGGGGCACTTCTATGCAGTTACACAAATTTTACCATCTCGCCCGCCCGAGGCTCTTAAGATCCCATCTAAGGCCAACGGAGAATGTTCTGCGAGCCTCTGGGGCGGGCGCGCTGGTAAATTTCCGACCAGTATGTCTGCCCCGAACTAGCAGTTCCAAAGCATAAAACACAGTGCTAATTATGATATCCAGTATAATAAGAAGTTTCTCCCTGAGCAATTTTCATTGCTTTCCTCCCTCAGCTTCTGCACTGAATGACTTCTCGTTTTTGGTGGTTGCAACCTTCATCTCAACACTTCATGCTCGCTCTCCCCTGAGTTCACTGCCAATTCCTTTTATATCCACCCCTGAAAAATCTATCTCACAATTCATTGAGAACTGCACTTTCAAAATCCCAGCTGTCTTTGGCCCAGTTCTCATAATACTTCTGCAGTTATTGCTTCGCTCAATCATAGACTCACCTCCATCTTTGCTTCTCCTGTCCCCATTAGAACCAATACTCTCCCTCTTACTGTTTTCCTGGTACGACCCTCATCTCTGCTCCCTTAAGTCCAAGGGGCATAGAGTTGAAAGGACATGGTGGAGAATTGAGCTAGCCATCCACTGCCAGATCTGGCTGGACCACACTGTTGGGTCCTGCTCTCATCTGCTAAAATGGCTCACTGGAATGCAAAGATAAACCCTGGTTTATTTCTCCACTGCAAACTCTCTTCCCTCCACCTACCTTTGTAAGGTGCTCACCGCAATATTGACACTATCTGATCAGCTGCCTCTGCCGTGTGCCTCCTTTCCCCTAGCACACCTAAGACCATAAGACATAGGAGCAGAATTAGGTCACTTGGCCCATCGAGTCTGCTCCGCCATTCAATCATGGCTGATATTTTTTCTCATCCCCATTCTCCTGCCTTTTCCCATAACCCCTGATCCCCTTATTAATTAAGAACCTATCTTTCTCTGTCTTAAAGACACTCAATGACCTAGCCTCCACAGCCTTCTGTGGCAAAGAGTTTAACATATTCACCACTCTCTGGCTGAAGAAATTCCTCCTCATCTTTATTACCTGAGGTTGTGCCCTCTGGTTCTAGTTTTTCCTACCAGTGGAAACATCCTCTCCGGACCAAACCTTCTCCAAATTCACACTGAGCCACATAAGGACATATTAAGTCAGTTGACCAAAAGCTTGGTTAAAGATGTAGGTTATAAAGGATATCTTTAAGGATGAGGATTTTTGAATCAGTACATTACTTGATGGGGATCCAATGTCATCCCCTTCTAACCTCCCAATCTAGTGACCTGTGCTTCTCAAGCCTGGCGCCCAGGGAGTCGAGGAGGATCTTTGGCTGCAAACACTCACTTGTCCACAATGTACTTGATGTTCTCATACACGGTGTGGTCGTTGCGCCCTATGTACGGCAGGATGTGAAATGCCACCTAGGAAATGTAATGGGATACACAATTAGAAAGGCAATAGGGAACGTGGTTATTTTAGATTAAAGACAAAACAAATGGGACAATCAAGGAAAGTTGCATTGGAATAATATCAGTGATATTAAGAGGCCAGTAATCAGCTGTGTTTCATTTTGGATAGAGGATTGTTACAGAATAATATGTTCAGAATAGTTTGGATGTAGCAAACTAAAGCTGCCGTGAACTCAAACAACCTTCATTTTCGACAGTAATAATGACCAAAATAATAGAAATTGCCAGCAGACCAGGCAGCACTGGTGCAGAGAGAAACAGTGTCAACAATCAGAATGGCTGCCTGACTTACAAAGTATTTCCAGCTAGTACTGTTTTATAGAATCATAATCACTACAGTGCAGAAGGAGGCCATGCAGCCCATTGAGTCTATACCGACGACAATCCCACCCAGACCCTATCCCCATAACCCCATGCATTTACCCTAGCTAGTCCCTCTGACACTAAGGGGCAACTTAGTATGGCCAATCCACCTAACCTGCACATATTTGGAAATAAAGATGGGAGGAAACCGGAGCACCCGGAGGAAACCCATGCAGACACAGGGAGAACGTGCGAACTCCACACAGTGACCCAAGCCGGGAATCAAACCCGGGTCCCTGGCGCTATAAGGCAGCAGTGCTAACCACTGTCACCGTGCCGCCCCACTTTTATTTTGGATTTCCAGCATCTGCAGTATTTTGATTTTACTTCCTAAGGTGTAAGCAAGTGTTCAACTGTCATCTGTGTTGCAAGTGACTTTAGCAAGTTAGATTGAGCTGGAGTGGCTTGGGAACAGATACAGAATGTTGTGTCAGGCAGGACAGCAAGATTTATCTTCCCATCTGCAATGAGTGAGCTTACTAAATTGTGTTGTCAGACTCTCTGCAATTGACGTTAGCACCCCTCTGGAGAAGGGAAACAATCAGCAAGGATCCATTGCCAGTTACTGTCCAGTGACCCTGGTTAGAGTGGATGGTGTCAACCCTGGCCACAGCCAGCAGAAGGCTGAGGGCTCAAGTTCCACAGCAAAGACTAGAGCACAGAATCAAGGCTGGCACTGGAGTGCAGTACTGGGGGAGCGTTGCGTTGTCAGAGGTGCCAGTATTTATTACCCAGCCCTAATTGCCCTTCACAAGGTGGTGGTGAGCCACCTTCTCAAACTGCTGCTATACCGAGAATGTATCTGGCCTCGAGTGCATGTACAAGATCCATTAAGATGGTCCAATGGAATCGAGGGGCTCCAGGAGATGGCAGTAATTGCAGGTAACCTTCTCCTCCTACCTTGAGATGGCCTTGGAGTTCAGGAACTTGTCTATCTCCCATCTGAAGGACTGCGATAAATCAATGTTCAATGCTCATTTTGGTAATCTATTCCAGAGGCTGATGACACAGTGAAAGGGAATATTTCCTAGTGTATAATTCTCTGGTTTCATATTTATACTAATGTGTAATTCTCCATTTCCAATGAAGCTCAGATAACCAATCTACCCAAAAACAATCTATTCTCATCATCATTATAAAATATTGAATCATATCAACTTGATGTCTATGCTTCTCCTGTGAAAGAGGCCCACTTTCAACTGTTTTAAATTTATTCTTTCAGGGGATGTGCGTATGTCACTAGCAAAGCCAGTATTTATTACCCAGCCCTAATTGCCCTTCACAAGGTGGTGGTGAACCACCTTCTCAAACTGCTGCAATCTATGTGGTGAGGATACTCCCGCAGCACTGTAAGGGAGGGGATTCAAGAATTTTGATCCAGTGATGATGAGGAATGGTGGTTTATATGCCCAAGTCAGTTATGTGACTATGAGGGGAGCTTGCAGGGGGTGGTGTTCCCCCACACCTGCTGTCCTTACTCTTCTAGGTGGTAGAGTTGTGGGTTTCGAAGTTGCTGCCAAAGACGCCATGGCGAGTTAGAATCTCAGAATCCCTGCAGTGCAGAAGGAGGCCATTCGGCTGATCAAGCTTGCATCAACAACAATCCCGCCCAGGTCCTATCCCCATAACCCCATGTGTTTACCCTGTTAATCCCCCCAATTTGCCACGGCCAATCAACCTAACCTGGACTGTGGGAGGAAACCGGAGCACCTGGAGGAAACATACGGAGACACGGGGAGAATGTGCAAACTCCACACAGGCAATCATTCAAAGCTGGAATTGAACCTAGGTCCTTGGCACTGTGAGGCAGCAGTGCTAACCACTTTGCCATCTGTTGCTGCATTGCATTTTGTAGTTGGCACCCAATATGCGCTGTTAGTGGAGGGAGTGTATGTTCAAGGTGATGGATAGGCTGTCAGTCAAGTGGACCACTTTGTCTTGAGTTTCTTGAGTGTTGTTGGAGCTGCAATCATCCAGGCAAACTCTTTAAGCCCGTCTTGATAGCTAAAAGACCTAAGCCTAGATATCATTCTAGGGATCCTTTCCTTAGCCTTTGCTAAGGCATTTGCATCTTCCATCAATAAGATGTTACATGCCTGGAGTCTTTTCTTTCTTTTATTCCCTCCCTGTTCTAATTAACAGGATTTTATGATTCATGTAGGTAATGTTGACTTTGGCAATAGTGTGAAATGGATCAACACTTGTCCAATTGTCATTCCCATTGAAGAAATAACCACTGTGCCATTGTGGGGTAGCACAGTGGTTAGCACTGCTGCCTTACAGCACCAGGGACCCAGGTTCGATTCTGGCCTCGGGTGACTGTCTGTCTGTGTGGAGTCTGCACGTTCTCCCTGTGTCTGCGTGGGTTTCCCCGGGTGCTCCGGTTTCCTCCCACACTCAAAGATGTGCGGGTTAGGTTGACTGGCCATGCTAAATTGACCCTTAATGTCAGGGGATTAGGCGGGTAATTATATGGGGTTGCAGGGATATGGCCTGAGTGGGATTGTTGATGGTGCAGGCTCGATGGACCAAATGGCCTCCTTCTGAACTGTAGATTCTATGCTTCTATGAAATACAAACACAAGAAATTGATGACCAAGAGAAGACCAACAGGTCCATCAAGCTTGCTCCAGCCATCATTGTGCATCGTGACCAGCCACTTTCTGTCCCTCCCTCCAAACATGTAGGCCGGGATTTTCCGGCCTTGCTTGCCCCGAAACTGGAAAATCCCGCCCGAGGTCAATGGACCTTTCCATAGTCTGCTCCTCGCCCGCTACGATTCCTGTGACGGGGGGGGGGGGGGGGGGGGGGATGGTAAAATTCGCTCCATAGTCTCCTCTAACAGACAAGGAAAAGGAAAATCCTGCCCTGGGCCAATAAAGGAAAACAAATATCTGGAAAATCCTTCTCTGACCTCCTCGGGCAATTCAAACCAGTGCAAGAGGTCACATAAGGTCCGGTTGAATGAATATCATCTGTTTTACATTATCATATAAACCACTACCTCCACTATTCTTGATACATTTTCATTGCTCTCCTATTCTTTTTAACTTTAATGGTATTTGATACTAGATAATGGCCTCAGCCCTTCATCCTAGCTTCTTGAGTCAAAAGGAAATTGTCAGCACTGACATCCCTCATCATATTTTAGTTTTAAATAATCTATTTTTATATTTATGGATATTAGAAATAGAGTATAGCTTTAAGTAAGTTTAGTTTTTTGTTTCTGTACTTGAAATTACTGCAGTTTGGTTTAGCTGCATGCATTATAATGAGGGTTTATGGAGTGAAAGCAAACAGGGCTTAAAGGAAAACTAGGTTGTTGCTTAGCAACCAAGGACCCACTTTAGGACAGAAAGAACTTGTGACTTAGTTGTAAGCTAGTGCTATTGAAGCTGGACACAAGATGATGGAGCTGCAGAAAGCAGACTTCCATAGAAACATAAGTAAGTCCCTGAAACCAGGCAGTTGGAACAAAAGTATGTCTCAGGAAGACAGTTAAATTAAAAGAATAAAGAACAAATGGAACATGGTATTATGCAGGAGAATTCAAGTAGAAAGCAGAGAAAGTGCTCTGAGTTAAAGAGATATTTGCAGGAACCAGATTTAAAGTCAGACATCCGAGGTACATCAAAAGTTTGGTGACATCTTAATGCAGTCTGTGAAGCGGCAGTGTTCTGCTGGCATGGCTGTGTTCCTGAGAGATTGTGTGGAAGCTTAAATGCATGTTGCAATCCAAGGCAGGGGAGTATCGAAAGGAGAGATTGGAATCCTGGAAGTGGATCCTTGGTGAGGGCATCCGAGAGAGAGCCTGGTGGGGAAGAAGATTCCCAAGTTGGGTTTTTTGAGAATGGTGTTTGGAAACTTGGGGAAGTCAGAGTTCTAGTGAGACCCATTGGCTCAAAGTGTGACAAGCATCTGGGGGGACTTGATGAGCAATCCACAGTAGTTGTTTCAGGTGGATCTGTCACTTGGTGTGTCGGCCAAATGATGCTTGTTGGTTGAACACTGGAGTATAATATATCATTTATAACTTGTGTTATCCTTACCAATCTGTGTACATCCGTAAAGATAAAGGTGGGGTGCAGGAATAGTGGATTATAGTCAATCCTTTCTTGCTCCA
Source organism: Mustelus asterias (assembly GCF_964213995.1). Taxonomy (NCBI): domain Eukaryota; kingdom Metazoa; phylum Chordata; class Chondrichthyes; order Carcharhiniformes; family Triakidae; genus Mustelus; species Mustelus asterias. The sequence goes on from NC_135821.1 coordinate 38,326,254, forward strand.
TAAAGGTTTTATTCTTTAGTTAAAAGCCAATCAGCAGTCCTGTGACTCTGTTCATCTATGTCTCGAAACAAAAAATTAAAGTTATTGAGCTGGGACCTGACTGCCCAGTAGTAACATCAGCCGGGATCTTAACAACACACATTGGATGGTGACAATCTGATGCATCCGTCGTGAAGATTTGACAGTGTTGGTCAGAAACAATAAACTATGAGGCTGTTTCCACGTTCTGTTTTGGGACATGTGTGGTTAACTTGTTATTTCGGAATCTCACACGCCCAATGTGGCCCTCCGCTAAAAAGCATTTCCCAAATCTCAAAACTAAAATAACTCGCTATTTATAATTAAACGTGGAAAAACTCTTAATGCACAGTGATGAATCAAATGTGTAATTACTTCTCTCCTTCTGCCCTTGACATGCTCGTTTTTCATCTTTTTTTTTAACTGTTGTCAGGGGTTATTGATTAGAATGAGAACATGTCAGCATTTAAGTACACTTTAGTCTCTGTATATTGATTGGTCTGTCCTTGTAATCCTCTAAGTGTGCGGGAAGGCAAGATTTAAAGACTTAAAAAAGATTGGACGCTCACTGGTGTGCTGAGCTGGAACATTATCCTTTCACTTCTGAGACCAAGGTTCAAACACAGTCCAGATCAATGAGCTATTGACTGCCCTCTCTGCTCCTGTGAGGATGGTGCAGTAAATAAATCTGTGGTGATCCATGCCTTGTTCCTTTAAAGCCAGAGTTCACTGTGCAAAATTGCCCGCAGATTGGTGTGAAATTACTTTCACCTGGGAACAGACTATAATCATATGGCTGGTGGAGGACACGGAATTATCACTGGTACGATAGAGGCTGCTCTTCCAAGGTGGGAAGAGGTCTGGTAATCCACACATACATTTTCTGCTCACAGAAAAAGAAAATAGTTTTCCACGAGTCCCTTAATTTAGCATGGTTTACCTGAATCTTTGTAAAGAGGAGAATAAAGTGGCACTGCTGCCTCACAGCTCCAGGGATCTGGGTTCGATTCTCAGCTTGGGTCACTGCCTGTCTCGAGTTTGCACATTCTTCCCGTGTCTGCGTGGGTTTCCTCTGGGTGCTCTGGTTTCTTCCCACAGTCCAAAGATGTGTAGGTTAGGTGCATTGGCCATGCTAAATTGCCTCTTCGTGTCCTGGGATGCATAGGTTAGAGGGATTAGCGGGGTAAATATGTGGGGTTATGGGGATAGGGCCTGGGTGGGATTGTGATCGGTGCAGACTCGATGGGCCGGATGACTCCTTCTGCACTGTAGGGATTCTATGAAGATTTCTGACAGAACGTTGATTTTAACGACAGCAATTTATTTGTGAGTGATTTATCTGGTAACAGTGATCATCGATGCTGCAGTTTGGCACAAATTCAAAATGAAATTTCAAATTTGAGCCAAATTGGACAATGGACTTATTCAACCAATCTGAACTGGTCTTAATTTAAGGTCAGTTCAGATGTATCATTCCATTTATGGAGTCACGGCCAGATTAGCACAGCTTCACTCTCTCTAACCTGACTGCTATACATTGACATGGGTGCAATAGAAAGGGGTTGCGCTGGCCTTGGTACTGATTCCCATTGAATATTGAATGAGGCAAAGAATGAACAGAGTGTGTCTTATGTGCCAGTGAGGTGCACTGGTATTTTCATGAGTTGAGTTTAGTTACCTGTGATTCCTCTATTTAGTGTTGCACCTTTATTTTGAATTGAAGACTTGAGATAAAAAGCCAAGGTACATATTAGACGACATCACTAAGGCTGCAGGGACTAAAAGGGATAATAAGCTAACTCAGGCAGTAGTTTCTGAGTGGCTATCACAGAATTGTTACGGTGCAGAAGGAGGCTCTTTGGTCCAAAGCGCCTGCACTGGCTCTCCAAACAAGCATCATGGCATAGTACCAATTCCCCTCCCTTTTCCCGTACCCCTGCACATTGTTTCTATTCAAGTAATCATTTAATCACCTCTTGAATGCTTTGATTGAACCTGTCTCCACCACATTTCCAGGCAGTACATTCCACAACCGAACCACTCGTGAGAAAAAGCCTTTTGCTTCTTTTGCAAAGCACCTTAAATCTGTGCCCTCTCCTTCTCGATCCTTTTATGAAGGGAAACAGTTTCTCCCTATATTACTCTGTCCAGCCCCCGCATTATTTTGAACAACTCCATCAAATCTGCTCTTTGCTTTCTTCTCTCCAAGGAGAACAGTTCCAAGCTCTCCAATCTATCTTCATAACTGAAGTTTCTCAGCCCTGGAACCAGTCCTGTAAACTTCTTTTGCATACTCAGGTTCTGAACTACCATAGGATTAGGGGGACTAGCAGGGTAAATACGTGGGGGTATTGGGGGTAGGGCCTGGGTGGAATTGTGGCAGATGCAGACTCGATGGGCCAAATGGCCTCCTTCTGCATTGTAGGGATTCTATGAAAGGACAATAAATCTTTCCTTAATCGACAGATTCACTACATGCTTTAAAATGCACTGATGTAATTACGAGACCTCCCACCCTGATAATACTGTGTAGCGTTACCTCAGCCTTTTAAAAGATTTTTGCTTGTGTGCTTACCCCAACGTCCCCCCGAGCCGCAATCTACTGTTGTTGAGGAATCAGTAAATCATGGCAATAGCTCAGGGTGTCCGGGGCAACGCATTCACTGAGGCAAAGAAGAATGAGCCTGTGTACGTTTTAAGGACATATCCCAGTGGGTAAAATGTTGCGTTCAGGCAGACTGTCTGCAGCTGCTCCATCTCTCCCCTGACGAGTACGGAGAGGCAATTAAAGGAAAGACATGAATTTTAATAAAGCAGACATGCAAGTTAAGTTACGTGTACAGAGATAAGATATTTTCCCAAAAGTTGTTTTACTTATTGTGGACTGAGTTTGAGAGGCTCTTTAAATCTGCCCCTAAGTTTGGATAAAGTACAAGTCAAGCAGCAACATAACATTACTGAAGCAACATGGAGGGTTGCCGGGAGCTTGTTTTAAGTGTAATACAGGCAAAGTTCAGGGGAAAGCGCATCATTAAGTAGGAACACTTATCCATCAGCCAAATGAAAGCAGCTTTGCTGGACTTACTCCCTGTTTGTCAGGATAATAAATGTGAATGCAAGATAGGCCCAGCGGGAGCAATAGAGTTCTACATCTAATTACAGCTCAGAAAATTAATTAAAAGCTTTAATCAGGCACAACGCATTTCCCTTACACCAGTGAAAAGAGAACATTTCAGAGCTTCAGATAGCATACATTACCTTTTTTAGAAGAAAACTAATGAGCGGAATATAGTTAATGATGCCATTAGGCACTGGAAGATTCTACACTGCGTGGATAGATTTCTGAGCTCACTACTGGTACTGAGATCTCAACTCTTTTAGACCTGCTGCCCTCCTGCTGTACAGTACTTTCATCAATGGCTTCCCTCTGGTACCTCCTGTGAACCTTGAACATGAAGCACCTTCAGGTTATTCAACTTTAGCAGGAATCCCAGCTGTTTTTTTTTCATTTGTGGGACATGGGCGTCGCTGGCTGACCAGCATTTATTGCCCATCCCCAGTTGCCCTTTTGAGAGTCAACCACATTGTTGTGGCTCTGGAATCACATGTAGGCCAGACCAGGTAAGGACGGCAGATTTCCTTCCCTAAAGGGCATTAGTGAACCAGTTGGGTTTTTTCGACAATGATTTCATGGTCATCAGTAGATTCTTAATTCCAGATTTTGTTTTATTGAATTCAAATTCCACCGTCTGCCATGGCGGGATTTGAACCCAGGTCCCCAGAACATTAGCTGAGACTAGTTGCACCTTTATCCTAACTAGCCTGCACTTTGCAGCAGCAATCACAAGATATCCATTGAGAGTGGGAGCCTGACTTTTCCCAGTGCGACCTCTATCCTCAATACAGTCACAATAATGTAGTCAGATCTCGACAACAAGAATAACTTGCATTTGTACGGTGCCTTCAACGTAGTAAAAATGTTCTCCATTGTCATGGGGCAGAATTCTAGAGCTCCCTCCATAACAGCACAGTGCCTGGCCCTTTACCTCAGGGACTGCAGTGATTCAAGAAAGTGGCTCACCACTATCTTTTCAAGGGCAATTGGGGATAGGCAATAAGTGCTGGCCTAGCCAGTGACATTCACATGCTGTGGAAGAAGCTCCTCCGTACAAGTCAGGGGAGAGATGGAGCAGCTGCAGACAGTTTGCCTGAACACAACATTTTACCCACTGGGATATGTCCTTAAAACGTACACAGGCACATTCTACTTTGCCTCAGTGAATGTGTTGCCCCGGATACAGTGAGCTATTGCCATGATTTACTGATTCCTCAGAAACAGTAGGTTGGGGCCAGGGGGGACGTTGGGGTAAGCACACACAAGCAAAAATCTTTTAAAGGGCTGAGGGAACGCTGTGCAGTATTATTATTGCGTAGTATTAGTATTGCGCTGCGTAGTATTATTATTGCTTCCTAATCAACACCTCGTGCCTAGACGTAGCAACACTGGCAAGTTTCTGCTCATGATGTGGAGATGCCGGCGTTGGACTGGGGTAAACACAGTAAGAAGTTTAACAACACCAGGTTAAAGTCCAACAGGTTTATTTGGTAGCAAAAGCCACACAAGCTTTCGGAGCCTTAAGCTCCTTCTTCAGGTGAGTGGGAATTCTGTTCACAAACAGGGCATATAAAGACACAAACTCAATTTACATGAATAACGTAAGTAATGTAATGTAAGTAGTTTCTGCTCCCCAGACCTAGAATACCTGACGCTAAAATGCTGCCCCTACTACCTTCCGCGGGAGTTCGCCTCCATTATCCTGACGGCAGTTTATATCCCACCCCATGCGGACATGAAGATTGCGCTGGATGAAATAAACACAACTACAAATAGCCTTGAGATGAAACATCCCCAGGCCTTGTTCATCGTGGTCGGGGACTTCAATCAGGCCAAACTCAAGAGCGTACTACCAAGTTACCGCCAACACGTCTCCTGTTCCACCAGAGGCCCAAACATTCTAGATCACTGCTACACAAATATCAAACATGCCTGCTGCTCCGTTGCCTGCCCACACTTTGGCAAATCAGACCACAAGGCTGTGCTCCTGCTCCCAGCTCACAAACAAAAACTGAAGCGGGAGAATCCATCAAAGAGAGTCGTGGAATGTTGGTCTGAGGAATCGGATAATCTTCTACAAGACTGCTTGGAGTCAGAGGATTGGTCAGTATTTAAAAACTCTGCGACCAGCCTGAACGAGTATGCCACTACAGTTTTCCCACTCACCTGAAGAAGGGGCTTGGAGCTCCGAACGCTTGTGTGGCTTTTGCTACCAAATAAACCTGTTGGACTTTAACCTGGTGTTGTTAAACTTCTTACTGTGTTTACCCCAGTCCAATGTCGGCATTTCCACATCATTGCCCAAAGGAGGCAGAGAGTGGGTATCGATGGGTCTTTTTCTAAATGGAGGTCGGTCACCAGTGGTGTGCCCCAAGGATCTGTTCTGGGACCCTTGCTGTTTGTCATTTTCAAAAATGACCTGGATGAGGAAGTGGAGGGAAGAGTTGGTAAGTTTGCCGATGACACGAAGGTTGGTGGGGTTGTGGATAGTCTGGAGGGATGTCAGAAGTTACAGAGGGACATAGATAAGATGCAAGACTGGGCGGAGAAGTGGCAGATGGACTTCAACCCAGATAAATGCGTAGTGGTCCATTTTGGCAGGTCAAATGGGATGAAGGAGTACAATATTAAGGGAAAGACTCTTAGTACTGTGGAGGATCAGAAGGACCTTGGGGTCCGGGTCCATAGGACTCTAAAATTGGCCCCGCAGTTGGAGGAGGTGGTTAAGAAGGCGTATGGTGTGCTGGCCTTTATCAATCGAGGGATTGAGTTTAGGAGTCTGGGGATAATGATGCAGCTATATAAGACTCTCGTCAGACTCCACTTGGAGTACTGTGCTCAGTTCTGGTCGCCTCATTACAGGAAGGATGTGGAAAAGATTGAAAGGGTGCAGAGGCCATTTACAAGGATGTTGCCTGGATTGAGTGGCATGCCTTATGAGGATAGGCTGAGGGAGCTCGGTCTTTTCTCTTTGGAGAGACGTAGGATGAGAGGAGACCTAATAGAGGTATATAAGATGCTGAGCGGCATAGATCGGGTGGACTCTCAGAGGCTTTTTCCTAGGGTGGAAATAGCTGCTACGAGAGGACACAGGTTTAAGGTGCTGGGGTCTAGGTACAGGGGAAATGTTAGGGGGAAGTTTTTCACACAGAGGGTGGTGGGCGAGTGGAATCGGCTGCCGTCAGTGGTGGTGGAGGCAAACTCAATAGGGTCTTTTAAGAGACTCCTGGATGAGTACATGGGACTGAATAGGATGGAGGGTTATAGGTAGGCCTAAAAGGTAGGGATATATTCGGCACAACTTGTGGGGCCGAAGGGCCTGTTTTGTGCTGTAGTTTCCTATGTTTCTATTCCGTCTTCTTCCATCGGGAAAAAGATACAAAAGTCTGAGGTCACGTACCAACCGACTCAAGAACAGCTTCTTCTCTGCTGCCGTCAGACTTTTGAATGGACCCATCTTGTATTAAGTTGATCTTTCTCTACACCCTCGCTATGACTGTAACACGACATTCTGCACCCTCTCGTTTCCTTCTCTATGAACGGTATGTTTTGTATAATGCCCAAGAAACAGTACTTTTCACTGTATGCTAATACATGTGACAATAATCAAATCAAATCAGGGTGGGAGGTCTTGTGATTGCATCAGTGCATTTTAAAGCATGTCGTGAATTTGTTGGTTAAAGAAAGATAGAAAAATCTCAAGGTTCTTCACAGGGTTTCCTCCATCACTGTGGATTGACCACATTCATGTTTCAAGATGGCGCTGGGCGACTCTGTGCGAGCTATGTATGGTATGATTTTTATGGATAGCACGCAAAATGATACTTTTCACTGTATCTTGCATCACGGTGGCACAGTGGTTAGCGCTGCTGCCTCACAGCGGGGCATGTATGTTTCAATGGGTTTTTGACTGTTGTTACATGATACATTTTGCGTGTTGGTGCCTGGTGAGGAAAGGGTTGAGCTCAAACATAATCCTTGCTTTCCAGGGTCAAGCGACCCTGCTGATCTGATTTGATTTATTATTGTCGCATGTATTAACATACAGTAAAAAGTATTGTTTCTTGCGCGCTATACAAAGCATACCGTTCATAGAGAAGGAAAGGAGAAGATGCAGAATGTAGTGTTACAGTCACAGCTAGGGTGTAGAGAAAGATGAACTTAATGTGAGATAAGTCCATTCAAAAGTCTGACAGCAGCAGGGAAGAAGCTGTTCTTGAGTCGGTTGGTACATGATCTCAGACTTTTGTATCTTTTTCCCGACGGAAGGTGGAAGAGAGAATGTTCGGGGGTGGGTGGGGTGCTTGATTATGGTGGCTGCTTTGCCCAGGCAGCAGAAGTGTAGACAGAGTCAATGAGGCTGGTTTGCGTGATAGATTGGGCTACATTCACAACCTTTTGTAGTTCCTTGCGGATTTGGGCAGAGCAGGAGCCATACCGAGCTGTGATACAACCAGAAAGAATGCTTTCTATGGTGCATCTGTAAAAGTTGGTCAGAGTCATAGCTGACATGCCAAATTTCCTTAGTCTTCTGAGAAAGTAGAGGGGTTGGTGGGCTTTCTTAACTATGGTGTCGGCATGGGGGGACCAGGACAGGTTGTTAATACTCAATGTTTAGGTGTGTGTGGGAAGTGGCCCCTTACACAACCTACACAAAATGACTGATCCTGTGAGGGAAAACAGGAGTACAAAAAGGGGCAATCTGTACTTACTTCGAGATCTGTTACAATTTTGGGACACCGCAAAGCACTTCCCATCCAATAAATTTCTTCTAAAGTGCAGTGACTATTGTCATGTAAGTAATTATAGTAACAGCAAGGTACTATAAATTGCAAATTAAATGAATGACTATTTAATTTGTTTAGTTTTTTTGGGTTGTGTTGATTGAGAGAAGACCAGGGATTGCTCCACAATTTTTTTCAAATACCATGATGCCTTGGGATCTTTTATCTTATTCCAGATCAGCTCGACACAACTGAATGCAAGTTAGTCCGTGTGACGGTGCAGCACTTTGTCAGCAGTGCACTGAAATGTTAGTCTAGATTATGATGTGAAGTCCTGTGTTTGGGGCCTGATTCCACAACTTTCAGATTCAGAGGCAGGAGTGCGCTACCAACAGGTCTGTGATACGCCATCACCGTCGATTGCAAGGAGCCTCTTCGAGAATTCTCAATCTTCTAAAAGCTATTTGAGCCGTCGCTCCTCATTCAACATTACAAAAAAATACAGATCAACTAGTCACTGCCTCATTGCTGTTTGTGGAAATTGGTTGTATGCAAATTGGCTGCTGCATTTGCCAACATTACAGCAGTGATAATACATCTAAAGTACGTCATTGGCTGTAAAGTGCTTTGGGGTGTCCAGTGATTGTGAAGGGTGCTATACAAATCCAAGTCCTTTTTGATGTCCATCTGATCCAGCACAGTGATAAGGCCAAGGAGCTAAACATAGAAACATAGAAGATCGGAGCAGGAGGAGGTCACTTGACCCTTCGAGCCTGCTCCGCCATTCATTACGATCATCCAACTCAGTAGCCTAATCCTGATTTCTCCCCATAACCTTTGATCCTGTCCATTCGCCCCAAGTGCTATATCCAACCGCCTCTTGAATACATTCAATGTTTTGGCATCAACTACTTCCTGTGGTAATGAATTCCATAGGCTCACCATTCTTTGGGTGAAGAAATGTCTCCTCATCTCCGTCCTAAATGGTCTACCCTGTATCCTCAGACTGTGACCCCTGGTTCTGGACACCCTCAGTATCGGGAACATCCTCCCTGCATCTACCCTGTCTAGTCCTGTCAGAATTTTATAAGTCTCAATCATAACTGCAGACAGATTGGCTGCTCTATACTCTGCATCTTTCTCTTCTTCTGGGTATAAATTCTGAACCATTAGGAGATGTGAGCCATCAGTTATGGGTACTTTCCTTCCATCTGATCAAGCAGCTGCCAGTATCACTCAGCAATGGCTTGGCCAAACGCAAAAGAAAATGCAGTCAATGCAGGAGATTGTGGGATTGGAACCACTTTCATCATAATCTCGATCTCTGCGTGACTACCTTGTTTCCATATATTTAGTCAAGGGTTACTGGGTGCAGATGGCAAAATGGAGTTGAGACCACAACCAGACCAACCATGATTTTATTGAATGGTGGAGCAGGCTCGAAGGGCCGAATGGCCTCCTCCTGCTCCGATGTTCCCGAAATACAGGATCACGTCACTCAGGTTTTCGGTTCGTATTTTGGGTGCACACACATTGGACACTATAGAATCATAGAATCCTACAGTGCAGAAGGAGGCCATTCAGCCCATCGAGTCTGCACCGACCACAATCCCACCCAGGCCCTATTCCCGTAACCCCATGCATTTACCCTAGCTAGTCCCCCTGACACTCGGGGGCAATTTAGCATGGCCAATCCACCTAACCCGCACATCTTTGGATTGTGGGAGGAAATCGGAGCACCCGGAGAAACCCATGCAGACACAGGGAGAATGTGCGAACTCTACACAGACTGTGGTTTTATCAAAGCTGGTTCATTGTCCCGAAGGAGCTGTATGCTTGCAATGTTTCACACTAAATAAATATAAGGTTGAATAAAGATTGGCGCCTGTGCTTAACTAATTGGTTCTCTGGAACAGGACACAAAATTATTGTCTTGAATCTAAACAAAACAAATGTAGGTATTCAGGGTGAGTTAGGTAAGGTAAGTTGGGAAACTACATCTTAATATTTGCTGAAGGCGAGAATGACTATCAATTAAAAGATTAATACAAAATTTGTAACAAATTCCTTTAAGGCACAAACATCTCACAGGAAAAAATTGTCCAATCATAGGCAACAAGAGGAGTTAAAGATTGTATTAGATCAAAGGAAGTGGCTGATAATGCTGCCGCACGATGTCACAATGGTTAGCACTGCTGCCTCACAGCGCCAGGGACCCGGGTTCGATTCCTGGCATGGGTCACTGTTTGTGTGGAGTTTGCATGTTCTCCCCATGTCTGCGTGGGTTTCCTCCGGGTGCTCCGGTTTCCTCCCACAGTTCAAAGATGTGCGGGTTAGGTGGATTGGCCATGCTAAATTGACCCTTAGTGTCAGGGGAACTAGCTAGGGTAAATGCATGGGGTTATGGGGATAAGGTCCGAGTGGGATTATGGTCGGTGCAGACTCGATGGGCCGAATGGCCTCCTTCTGCACTGTAGGATTCTATGACTCACTGCATAATAAACATTCTCATCCCACTTCTGGATTAAATGCCAATCATCCTGAAGCTGTGTCTTCTGTCTACCAACCCCCCTGCCCAGAGGAAATAGTGTCTCACTATCTGCTCAAGCACAAAACCTTTGTCATTTTGAACACCTCCATTAAATTTCCACTTAACCTTCTGTACTCTTCAATTTTTTTCTAATTGCGCATGCGCAGTTCAGAGCTCCAATTGTTTCAGGCACGATAAGCTCCGCTTACAGCGCAATTCAGACCCGCAATTTTTTTTTCAGGCTAAGTGCGTATGGGGGCGCCTGAAAGCAGATTTCCAAGTCGGATCTGAATTGCGCCCAGATTCAGCACTTAGAATGAAAATGGTAAAATCGGTCCCAATGTCTCTGTCGTTTTCTTACTGCCCATTGTAAGTTTATCTGTCTCTGCCTCTGGTGGGCCACGTTTAGTTTCAATGATCTCTTCCTATTTGCATACCTATAAAAAATGTTTACAATCTGTTTTTAGGTCTCTTGCTTGTCCCCCCTCATATTCTGTTTACTTTTTCGTTATCAATTACTTGGTCCTCTGCTGCCGAATTCCAAAATCCTTCAAATCCTCAATTCTTAATCATAGAATCCTACATGCAGAAGGAGGCCATTCGGCCCATCAAGTCTGCTTTGACCACAATCCCACCCAGGCCCTATCCCCATAACCCTATACACTAGCTAGTCCCCCTGACACTAGGGTCAATTTAGCATGACCATTAGAGCATTGGTGAACCAGATGGGTTTTTGCAACAACTGACAATCGTTTCATGGTCATCAGTACTTTTAATTACAGATTTTTACTGAATTCAAATTTTACCATCTGCCATGGTGGGATTCAAACCTGGGTTCATAGAGCATTACCTTGGGTCCCTGGATTATATTCTAGTGACAATACCACTGCGCCATCACCTTTCCTCAATAATTTATAATTCTATGAAGTGCTGGCCGGATGTTATTAAATATATTACTATTTCCATCCACAGTACTACAGGCCACAATTTAAATTATTTCTACAGATGAAGTGAAATAAAAAGGTACTTCCTTATCTTGTAATCCAGCATCCCCTGAGGGGTCAGGCACTTAGGCTGGAATCTTAGAGGTTGTAGGTAGCCCTGTCAACACTACCTCAGCCCATCATGGAAGCCCTGACTGAGTATAGCATTGATCAAGTAGTTAATTGCCTGCAATGATGGCTTCCGCCCCTCTAAGGTAGGACATTCTGTCCCTAAGAGCTGCCAGCCAATTGGAGTGCCAGCACCCCTTCAGTTCCAGCAGTGCCGCTGGACGACGGCCAGTGTTGGGCCTACAGTCAGTCCTGGTCCAACTACCATGGTGGAGGCCCCCAAGTGCAGGTAAGTTGCATTGGGCTCATCAGGGCCAGTGAGGCAAGCCTCAGTAAGGGATAGGAGGTGCGAAGGCAAGTGGTCTTTCAGCAGGGCAGGACCCTCCATCGGTGACAGGATGCCTGATCAGCAATGCCCCCCCGCCCCCTCCCCTCTCCCCCTCAAGCTTGCAAAGTGGGTGCCAGGTTATACCTGGCCAGTGTTCCCACGTGGCAAACCTCCCAATGACCATGCAATCCCATAGCCTTTTTAAAATATTATTCCTTTCTCAGAATTACAAAGCCAATGCACACAGTTGGACAGGGAAAGCCCTTAACCCATCTCCCTGCTTGCTCCAAAAACCAATTCAAATTCAATTTGAATCCAATTCATGGTCTCCACAAAAGGAACATCCAAGATCCAAGTTGACAAGAACAGCCATTACACTTGATCTCGGGCTTGATCCTACACTTGATCTTAGCCACCCATCAATTTTACACCCCCCTCCCCCCACCCCACTCCCCCCTCAACCTCCCAACATGCTCCCTGTCACCTGGTAAAATCCTGGCCTTACAGTCCACAATAGAATTTCCCGTGAGCCCACTTTCTGCTGGCAGTAATGGATCACAGAATCATCATTGTCATGGTTACCCAAAATGCATATCAACAGGTAAAGATTATTTTGGGGTAAAGTTTAGATTCGGGGCGCAAACAGCAGTGTTTAGATGACAGTTCAATCTTACGATAGAATTAATTTGCATATTCACAAAAGCAAAATCTTCAAATAACAGCACAATTGGGCCGTGTGACGGAACGTAATTGTTTCTTTTCATTAGAAAGTCTTCCCCAAGTGATAACCTGCTGAGTTATATTACTACAACTGAAAATGGCTTTATCACTAGAAAGAGAATGAGGACGTCCAGTCCTCCCCCTGTGAGTAATTGAGATAAAATCACTGAAAATTGCTTTTGAAAAAAAAACTATACTTGAATCACTTAATGGTTTCATTGGCGTGCACAAGTCAGTTTCTGAGCAATTTAAGTATTTTTTTCACATGGAGTAACTTCAAATGTGTGCCTCTTGGTGCCTGTGTGCATCTAAGAAAATGATTTGATTTGATTTACTATTGTCACATGTATTGGGGTACAATGAAAAGTATTGTTTCTTGCACGCTACACAAAGCATATTATACATAGAGTACGTAGGGGAGAAGGAAAGGAGAGGGTGCAGAATGTAGTGTTACAGTCATAGCTAGGGTGTAGAGAAAGATCAACTCAATATAAGGTTATTGTTAGAGAGTTTGTAAGAGTTAGAGTAGAGTAGAGCAAGAGTAGAAGATAGAATGAGAGGGTATGCAAGATGTGGCCTCACTCCGGCGCCATCTTGGCTCCAGAATGAATACAATTTGAAGAGCCTGCCCGAACCACTTGTAATTGATGGAATCTCAGAATTTTGACCTTTGAACGTGGCCAATCCTAGGGGCAGATCCTGATCTGACAAAACGAATCTCAAACTGCTGTAAAAGAAATCGCAGCAAACACGAAAAATGGTGGCTTTGGGCGGAACTTACTTAAACGTTTAAAATGACCTGATCTTTTGGGGCAGTTTGTGTGCTTTTGCCTGGGTCTTGCCGGTGTCCCGAGTCAAACGAATAGGGCGGCACGGTAGCACAGTGGTTAGCACTGCTGCTTCACAGCTCCAGGGTCCCGGGTTCGATTCCCGGCTCGGGTCACTGTCTGTGTGGAGTTTGCACATTCTCCTCATGTCTGCGTGGGTTTCCTCCGGGTGCTCCGGTTTCCTCCCACAGTCCAAAGATGTGCGGGTTAGGTTGATTGGCCAGGTTAAAAATTGTCCCTTAGAGTCCTGGGATGCGTAGGTTAGAGGGATTAGCGGGTAAAATATGTGGGGGTAGGGCCTGGTGGTTGGTGCAGACTCGATGGGCCGAATGGCCTCCTTCTGCACTGTAGGGTTTCTATGGTTTCTATGTAACTCAAGCCCTTTGCGGTTGGGCAATCTTTTCAAAGATATCCATTGTGTGAACATGACTCAAATTTGAAGGCCATTCACGGGTGTCGTCAGGAAGTGTTTCTACACAGGAAAGGGGACTGGAAATCGGCAATTCGCTCCCTCAAAAGTCAGTTGAGGGTGTGAGCCAATTAAACATTTTAAAACTGAGGTAAGGGAAATGGAGTAAAAGTGGCGAAAGGAGAAAAAGATCAGGTATTTGTTTGGGGGTGGCACGGTGGCACAGTGGGTTAGCTCTGCTGCCTCACAGCGCCAGGGACCCGGGTTCGATTCCCGGCTTCTCTGTGGAGGCTGCCCTTTCTCCCCGCGCCTGCATGGGTTTCCTCTCACAGTCTGAAAGACATGCTGGTTAGGTGCATTGGCCATGCTAGATTCTCCCTCTGAACAGGCGCCAGAGAGTGGCGACTCGGGGATTTTCACAGTAACTTCATTGAAGGGTAAGTGTAAGTCTACCTGTGACTAATAAATAAACTTTCACTTTCTAGTAGCATGGTGTTCTGTGCCCATTGGGCCCTGCATCGGGTGGGGTGTATTATTGATCCTTTTATTCACATTTTGGTTTGATGTTTTAAGTTTTCTTTACGCTCTGTCTTTTGGTTTGGGCAGTTCCCTTCTTTTTGGGGGCCGCCCTTCTTGCTTTGTCGCTGAGTTTGATTGATTTAGTTTGGGTGAAAAGAAATGTGGCAGGCTTGAGAGAATGGCCTAGTCCTGTACTAAATTCCACTCAGCAAGGCCCATTCATCATATTGATGCCTCTTTTATCCACACCCTCCAAACTATGTATTCATTTGCATTTTGAATTCCCCAGATGTATTTTTCTTTACCTCATGCCTGCCAGAATATTGAAAATATTGCGCATTTTTTGAATAAAGAGGTTTTTCTGAAAGATTGCTTTAAATGTATTTTTCATGAGTTTTCATTTTCCTCATCGTTCATGCCCTTCACACTTGGGAATCTTTCTAATTGCTCATCTCTGTACCCTGTTCGATCCATGAATCTTTTATTGCAGGAGTGTAACAGCGGCAGAGGTGTATTTGCATAATATGGTAACCATGGATACTGTCCACCTCATTTCCATACCAAAACAAGGTATCCATGAGCCTAAAGGAAAACACCTTGAGTTATTGATTTTCCTGGAATGTGTGAGAGAGGAGGAGAAACGCAGAGAAAAGAATGAAGATGGAGGAAAGCAGTCAGACTGAGAATAGGTTAGGAAAAGTGAGGCATGGTGGTACAGTGGTTAGCACTGCTGCCTCACAGCGCCAGGGACCTTGGTTCAATTCCCGGCTTGGGTCACTGTCTGTGTGGAGTTTGCACGTTGTCCCCTGTGTCTGTGTGGGTTCCTCTGGGAGCTCCGGTTTCCTCCCACAGTCCAAAGATCTTCTGGTTAGCTGCATTGGCCATGCTAAATTCTCCCTCAGTGTACCTGAACAGGCACCGGAGTGTGACGACTAGGGGATTTTCACAGTAACTTCATTGCAGTGTTAATGTAAGCCTACTTGTGACTAATAAATACATTTTAATAAATAAACTTTACTTTAGAGTGAGAATGCAGCTCTGAAGTGGGAGCAAGAGAAACAACAGATAGAAAATAAAGCAGAGGAGGTGTTCATTGGAAGAAAGGAAGAACATAAGAACTAGGAGCAGGAGTAGGCCATCTGGCCCCTCGAGCCTGCTCCGCCATTCAATAAGATCAGGGCTGATCTTTTCGTGGACTCAGCTCTACTTATCCATCCACTCACCATAATCCTTAATTCAAAAATGTACCTATCCTTGCCTTAAAAACATTCAATGAGGTAGCCTCAACTGCTTCACTGGGCAAGGAATTCCACAGATTCACAACCCTTTTTGTGAAGAAGTTCCTCCTGAACTCAGTCCTAAATCTGCTCCCCCTTATTTTGAGGCCATGCCCCCTAGTTCTAGTTTCACCCACCAGTGGAAACAACTTCCCTGCTTCTATCTTATCTATTCCCTTCACAATCTTATATGTTTCTATAAGATCTCCCCTCATTCTTCTGAATTCCAATGAGTATAGCCCCAGTCTACTCAGTCTCTCCTCATAACCCAACCCTCTCAACTCCGGAATCAACCGAGTGAATTTCCTCTGCACCCCCTCCAGTGCCAGTATATCCTTTCTCAAGTAAGGAGACCAAAACTGTACACAGTACTCCAGGTGTGGCCTCACCAGCGCCTTATACAGCTGCAACATAACCTCGCTGTTTTTAAACTCCGTCCCTCTAGCAATGAAGGACAAAATTCCATTTGCCTTCTTAATTACCTACTGCACCTGCAAACCAACTCCTTGAGATTCCTGCACAAGGACACCCAGGTCCCTCTGCACAGCAGCATGCTGCAGTTTTTTACCATTTAAATAATAGTCCATTTTGCTGTTATTCCTACCAAAATGGATGACCACACATTTACCAACATTGTACTCCATCTGCCAGACCTTCACCCACTCACTTAGACTATCTATATTCCTTTGCAGACTTTCAGCATCCTCTGCACACTTTGCTCTGCCACTCATCTTAGTGTCAACTGCAAATTTTGACACACTACACTTGGTCCCCAACTCCAAATCATCTATGTAAATCGTAAACAAATGCGGTCCCAACACTGATCCCTGAGGCACACCACTAGTCACTGATCGCCAACCAGAAAAACACCCATTTACCCCCACTCTTTGCTTTCTGTTAGTTAACCAATCCTCTATCCATGCTAATACATTACCCGTAACTCCGTGCACCTTTATTTTATGCAGCAGCCTTTGGTGCGGCACCTTGTCAAATGCCTTCTGGAAATCCAGATACACCACATCCACAGGTACCCCATTGTCTGCTGCACATGTAATGTTCTCAAAGAATTCCACAAATTAGTCAAACATGACCTTCCCTTCATGAACCCATGCTGCGTCTTACCAATGGGACAATTTATATCCAGATGTCTCGTTATTTCTTCCTTGATGATCGATTCAAGCGTTTTCCCTACTACAGAAGTTAAGCTAACCAGCCTATAGTTACCCACCTTTTGTCTACCTCCTTTTTTAAACAGTGGCGTCACATTTGCTGTTTTCCAATCTGCAGGAACCACCCCAGAGTCCAGCGAATTTTGGTAAATTACCACTAGTGCATTTGCTATTTCCCCCGCCATCTCTTTTAGTACCCTGGGATGCATTCCATCAGGGCCATGAGATTTGTCTACCTTTAGCCCCATTAGCTTGCCCAACACTACCTCTTTTGTGATAATGATAGTTTCTAGGTCCTCACCTGCCTTCCTGTCATCAATTTTTGGCATGTTATTTGTGTCTTCCACTGTGAAGACCGACACAAAATACCTGTTCAATGCCTCAGCCATTTTCTCATTTCCAGTCATTACATCCCCCTTCTCATCCGCTAAAGGGCCAATGTTTACTTTAGCCACTCTTTTTCGTTTTAATTATTTGTGGAAACTTTTGCTATCTGTAGGGGCAGGAAGAAGGAGCAGGAAACAGTAAGTAGCATTAATGCAAAAGTGAAATACCGCAGATGCTGATAATCTGAGATAAAAACAGAATACTGCGGATACTCAGCGGGTCAGGCGAGTCAGGCAGTATCTGTGGAGAGAGAAACGATGGGTGGTGGGATTCTCCAATCTCTTCCGTTCACGCCCCGCTGCCAGCGACAATGGCGAATTTGGCGCTCAGTTCAAACTCCGTTCATTGCAGTGGCGCCAGAGAATCCCAGCCGCAGGCGAGGTCTCAGATTTTCGGCAAATGTTTTGGGTCCATGACCTTCCATCAGAACGGGGTGAAATCAGAGAGGGAACAGGTTTTAAGCAAGTGAATGGGGGGGAAGGTGAAAGAAAAAAGAACAAGGAGTGTGATAGGGTGGAAGGCTGGAGAGATTAAATGACAAGAGAGTTGATAGGGATTAGGAAAGGGACAAGTGGAGAAACAAAAGCTGTACCTGCAGGAGGTATGAAAGGCAGGATCAAGAACACCGTCTGAAAGCAAAATAAAGGCCAGAATTTCCTGGCCCTTCACGCTGGCAGCATTTTCTGATCCCGTCGATGTGAATGGAGATTTCAATGGCTGGCCATTCCGGTCAAAGAAAGATAAGCCAAAACAAGCAGGGCCAATGGAAACCAAGCAGGGGGCAGAGGTTACAACCTGAAATTGAGACTTTTTCCAGAGTGCAAACAAGGAGAATTAAAAATGTCAAAGTGACGGCTGGAGATGTCCTCCTTGTCTTTATTTGATCTCCCCAGTGTGTAAAAAAGGCCACACTGGGAGCAATGAGTCCAGCTTACTAGACATGAAGGTAGAAGTCACTCTTTCTCCCCTCTCCTCTCTTCACACTGACAAACACTCCTTCCAGGTTATACAGGGCGGCACGGTGACACAGTGATTAACACTGCTGCCTCACAGTGCCAGGGACCTGGGTTCGGTTCCCAGCTTGGGTCACTATCTGTATGTGGAGCCTGCACGTTCTCCCTGTGTCTGCGTGGGTTTCCTGCGGATGCTCCGGTTTCCTTCCACAGTCCGAAAGACGTGCTGATTAGGTGCAGTGGCCATGCTAAATTCTCCCTCAGTGTACCTGAACAGGTGCCGGAGTGTGGCGACTAGGGGATTTTCACAGAAACCTCATTGCAGTGTTTGATGTGAGCCTACTTGTGACATTAATAAATAAACCTAAACATCTTTGTGTAACCACTTCTACCACCTTCTAACTAATTATTTAATGTCCCTGTCATACCTTCATCTTCCATAATTAATTCCCCACTTCATCTTGAACAGCTAATTATCTTTTTAGACGCTTGTAAAAGATTTATTATTTCCTTTAATGATATCTGCTAGCATATTTTCATATTTACACCCAACACTTTCCCTTTTTATCTGCCTCTCGCTCCTTCCATATTCTTTAGGGTTTTCTAAGAGCAAAAGGAGAGACAGAGAGAAAAAATCAACTTGGACACAGTGAAGTGAATGTGTGCTGCTGAAGAGTGGATGTAAGTTTAATACAGTTCGCCTATAATTCTACCTTTAGACTGTATCTGTCTGCAGCGTCCAGTATGGCAGGTACCAGGTCATCCATTGGTTCGCTGTTATCATCTTCTAATCCAGAAGGATACCAGGACAATACCAATACACCTGGAATTGGATGAGAGGGAAGATATTGATGATTGCAAAGATACAAAGTTGAAGCCTTATTGGAGCGCTTCTAGTAACCATATACTTTCAATAAACTGCTGGTTTAAACTTGATAAAGTTGCTGTGATTACAGCATTGCCCTTCAATGTGGCCCATTGCCCATGAATGAGGCTTGGGGCACTGTCAGTTGCCCAGGGGTCTTGAGGCAATGCCTTACAACATGGAAGATCTGTCAGCAAATGTTTCGCTTTTAGTCTGCTGGGCATTTTTTTAAAAGTTCTTTTGATGGGATGTGGGTCTCACTGGCAGCATTTGTCGCTTATCCCTCATACTGAGGGGCTTGCTAGGTAATTTCGGATGGCAGTTAAGAGTCATAGAAACACAGAAGATAGAAGCAGGAAGAGGCCATTTGGCCCTTCAAGCCTGCCCCACTATTCACTACGATAATGGCTGATCATCCAACTCAATAGCCTGATCCTGTTTTTTCCCCATAACCTTTGATCCCATTCGCCCCAAGTGCTAGTCAACCAAGTTACTGTGAATTTAGAATCATGTGTTGGCCAGACCAGGCCAATTAACTTTCTTAAAGGACAATATTTCAATATCTGGTTAATAGAAATGTTCAAAGAAAGTGACAAAAAAACCCAATCTTTTAAAATGAGTTTTCTTCAGGGTTGCACACAGCAATGTTCTGCAGACTAATCTTCAATTCCTGGAGACCCCAGGCTCTTCCTGGACGGTTGGCATCACCATGAAGCGGCCATTAATTGGTGGGCCTGCCTGACACCTTCCCTGTCACTCGTAAAATTGAGGCGGGGGCAGGGCAAGCGGGCAGCTGGCAGGAATAGCACCCATGACATTACAACAAATTTTATGCCCCTTCATTCTCTCCCCCCCGCCCCCCCACACCTGCCTTCCAACCTGCAGAGTCTGCACGTTCTCCCTTGTGTCTGCGTGGGTTTCCTCCGGGTGCTCCCGTTCCCTCCCACAGTTTGAAAGACGTGCTGATTAGGTGCATTGGCCGTGCTAAATTCTCCCTCAATGTACCCGAACAGGTGCCAGAGTGTGGCAACTAGGAGATTTTCACAGTAACTTCATTGCGGTGTTAATGGAAGCCTACTTGTGACACTAATAAATGAACTTTAAACTGAAACCTGTCCCCGGGGAGTGGGGTGGGGGGGGGGGGTAAAATCCTCCCCGAGATTACCAAGCTTCCGGAAAGCTTTTGCAATATCAGTGCGTCACACAGTGACAAAACCATTTGCTCTCACTAATGCAATATCATGCGGCTTTGCGTTCACAGTGCTGATTTTACAATGATGTAAACAAGTGAGGGTGTGCAATTGCAGCGTGGTTTTTAACTCCCGCATTAGCATTGCCAGCACGACTCTCAAATTAGAATCCTAATGCAGCCGGGAGCCTCAGTGCAGTTTATGGGTCGAAATATGTTAATCATTGATGTGAAGTGTGGGCTTCACCTCCAATTAGTTCTGATTCAGATCTCCTTAGCAATGTCTGCAAGGACTTACTTTCAGCGCGAAACACATTTTCTGCTGAGTTTACAGACATATCTGGAACCCACATAAAGTCTGCTGCACGAAGTACAACCCCACTTTGTGAAGCATCACCTTAGATTCATAGAATCATAGAATCCCTACAGTGCAGAAGGAGACCATTCAGCCCATCGAGTCTGCACCAACCACAATCCCACCCAGGCCTTATTCCCGTAACCCGACACATTTACCCCGCTAATCCCCCTGACACTAGGGTTAATTTAGCATAGCCAATCAATCTAACCTGCACATCTTTGGACTGTGGGAGGAAACCGGAGCGCCCGGAGGAAACCCACGCAGACACGGGGAGAATGTGCAAACTCCACACAGACAGTGACCCGAGGCTGGAATTGAACCCAGGTCCCTGGTGCTGTGAGGCAGCAGTGTTAACCACAGTGCCACTGTGCCGCCCTAGATTGACAATAATAGGACTTTTGAAAGGCTTTCTCGACACTCTTTGCACAGTTCAGGAATGACGAGATACTTAAATTGATTAGTTTGCATGAATAATTAGCATATTCATTCGCACAACTGCCAATGGGTCGATTTGCGGATTGTTTCTGGTTGATCAGTGAAGTTTCAGGTGGAGAAGTGTGATTAAACCCATTCCAATTCATCTCCATTGTGGGGCCATATTCTTCCGAATTTTATTACACGATGCAGAATTCTCACTGTGGAACTAAATCTTTCCCACGTTTCGGAGTTTTGAACATACTGCTTTTGTTTCATTCCAAAGTTATGACATTCCGAATCTAAAGAAAGATGAAGGGGATGGTTGTGGTTGTGGGCGGGGGGGGGGGAACGGCAGTCGGAACTGTTTCATGGGGTGTCACGGTGACACAGTGGTTAGCACTACTGCCTCACAGCAATTCCCAGCTTGGGTCACTGTCTGTGTGGAGTTTGTACATTCTTCCTGTGTCTGCATGGGTTTCCTCCAGGTGCTCCCACAGTCCGAAAGACATGCTGGTTAGGTGCATTGACCTGAACAGGTGCCGGAGTGTGGCGACTAGGGGAATTTCACAGTAACTTCGTTGCAGTGTTAATGTAAGCCTTACTTGTGACTATTGAATAAACTTATTTTATGTTCATGCCCTCCATACAAACTTCCACAGAGTGCAATGGGAAAGAGCTAAGGACATGTCTGGTGACAACAGTGTTGGTAATAGTGGCTGTAACTTTAACCCAGAACCCTAATCATTAACCTTAACCGCCAACTAATAACCAGAACCGTAGACCCTTGCCAATGACCCTAACACCATGCATGACCTTAACCCTTAGCCCAAACCACTAACCCCAACTCTGATTCCTAACCCTAAACAGCACAGTGTCATTAGTGTCTTACACGGCTGGCTGCAATGTCAGTAGTCATTGCGTTATTCAGTGGGGTAGAGTGTGGTGTAACAGTAATGTCACTGGGCTAGTGATCCTGAGGCCCAGGCTCATACTCTGCAGTCACAGGTTCAAATCTCTCCACACAAGATCACAAAAAATAGAAGCAGGAGTGGGTCATCAGACCTTCAAGCCTGCATCACCATTCAATACAATCATGGCTTTTCTGTGCCAGTTCCCCATAGCCCTCTATTCCTCGATCTATCAAATATTTATTAACCTCCACTTTGAACACTTCTAATAATCCTGCCTCCATCACCCTTTGGGGCAGAGAATGCCAGAGATTCACCACTCTCTGTGAGAAGAAATTTCTCTGCATCTCAGTTATAAATGACCGGCCTTTATCCTGTAGTTATGTCCCCTTGTTCAAGACTCTCCCATGAGTGAAAACATCTCACCATCTACCCTGTCAAGTCCCCTCAGGATCTTATATGTTTGAGTAAGTGCACCCCTCACTCTTCTAATCTCCAAATGTTGGAGGTTGAGGGGCGACCTGATAGAAGTCTCCAAGATTATGAGGGGCATATACAGAGTGGATAGTCAGAAGCTTTTTCCCAGGGTGGACGAGTCAACTACTAGGGGGCATAGGTTTAAGGTGCGAGGGGCAAGGTTTATAGGAGTTGTACGAGGCAAGTTTTTTACCCAGAGAGTGGTGGGTGCCTGGAACTCGCTGTCGGGGGAGGTAATGGAAGCAGATACAATAGTGACTTTTAAGAGACGTTTTGACAAATACATGAATAGTATGGGAATAGAAGGATATAGTCCCCGGAAGGGTAGGGAGTTTTAGTTCAGTCGGGCAGCATGGTCGGTACAGGCGTAGAGGGCCGAAGGACCTGTTCCTGTGCTGTAATTTTCTTTGTTCTTTGAAGACAGACCCAGACTATTTAGTCTCTTGATAGGACAACCCTCTCATCCCAGGAATTAGTTTGGTAAATCTGCTTTGGACTGCCTCTAATGTTACTATATCCTTTCGTAAGTAAGGGGACCAAAACTGTACGCAGCATTCCAGATGAGGCCTCATCAACACCCTGTATAATTTTTAAACTCCAACCCTTTACAATAAAGGCCAAAATGCTGTTTGCCTTGACTACTTGTTGAACCTGTCTGCTAGCCTTTTGTGATTCATGCACTAGAACATGAAGATCCCTCTGTACTTCATTCACCTGTAGTCTCCCTGCATTTAGATAATAATCTGTCTTCTGATTCCTCCCACTAAAGTGCATGACCTCACACTTCCCCACAACGACAGCTCGTGAAATTTAAATTCAATCAATAAAAAATCTGGAACTGTAAGCTGGTTTCAGGAGGCCATGAAACTATCATTGAATGTTGTAAAATCTCAGCTGGTTCACTAATGTCCTTTAGGGAAGGAAATCTGCCATCCTTACCTGGTCTGGCCTACATGTGACTCCAGACCCAAGGCTAGGGTTGGTGGGGTCTGCCTTCTAATCAACACTTCTTTGTGCTGGACATAGCAACACTGGTGAGTTTCTGCTCCCTTGACCTAGAATACCTGACATTAAAATGCCGTCCCTACTACCTTCCGGGGTGTACACCTCTATTATCCTGACAGCAGTTTACATCCCACCCCATGCGGACTTGAAGACTGTGCTGGATGAAATATACCCCACTACAAATAGCCTTGAGATGAAACATCCCGAGGCCTTGTTCATCGTGGTCGGGGACTTCAATCAGGCCAAGCTCAAAAGCGTCCTACCAAGATACTACGAACACGTCTCCTGTTCCACCAGAGGCCCAAACATCCTAGACCATTGCTACACAAATATCAAACATGCCTATTGCTCTATCGCCTGCCCATACTTTGGCAAATCAGATCACAAGGCTGTGCTCCTGCTCCTGGCTTACAAGCAAAACCTGAAACAGGAGAATCCATTAAAGAGAGTCATGCAATGTTGGTCTGAGGAATCGGTTGATTTCCTATGGGGCTGCTTAGAGTCAGTGGACTGGTCAGTATTTAAAAAGTATGCGACCAGCCTGAACGATTACACCACTACAGTAACTGACTTCATTAGTAAGTGTGTAGAAGACTGTGTGCCAAAGAAGCAAATCCATGTGTTTCCCAACCAGAAACCATGGATGAACAGGGATATCCACTGCTTGCTGAAGTCCAGATCTGAGGCGACCCTGATCTGTACAAGAAATCCAGATATGAACTAAGGAGATCTCTCAAAGATGCCAAAAGACAGTACCGGACCAAGCTAGAGTTCCAGGCTAGCCACACAGACTCCCACCACTATGGCAAGGTCTGCAAGACATAACGGACTACAAGATGAAGGCATGTAAAATCGCCGGCACCAATGCAACCCTCCCTGATGAGCTCAACACATTCTACGCCGTTTCGAGCAAGAGGTCAGCAAGAGCATGCCCTCCACCCTGGAAGACTCCGAGATCACCATTGCAGACGTTAGAGCAGCTTTCTCGAAAGTCAACCCACGGAATGTGACTGGCCTGGACGAGCACTCAGATCCTGTGCGAACCAGCTGGCGGGGGTATTTGCAGACATCTTCAACCTCTCTTTACAACAATCTGAGGTCCCTATCTGCTTCAAGAAGACGATTATCATCCCAGTACCAAAGAAAAGCCAGCCAGCGTGCCTTAATGACTATTATCCAGTGGCTCTGACATCCATCATTATGAAGAGCTTTGAAAGGTTAGTCATGGCACAAATCAATTCTGGTCTCCCAGGTTGCCTGGGTCCACTACAGTTCACCTATCACCGCAACAGGCCAACCGCTCTTTACTCGAGTGAACGTCCCACCTTAGAAATCTGCCAGCCAATCAGATTGGCTGGCTGCAGTCAGAAGGGGGCTTCTAATAGAGGTGCCCCCATGACACCTTTCTGTCCAAGAATCAGGCCTGGTCTTTTTTGGGCTACCCCCATGGCAGGTAAATCCTCCAGTCAGTTACAAAATAAGGGGAAGCAGATTTAGTTGAGGAGGAACTTCTTCACACAAAGGGTTGTGAATCTGTGGAATTCCCTGCCCAGTGAAGCAGTTGAGGCTACCTCATTGAATGTTTTTAAGGCAAGGGTAGATAAATTTTTGAACAGTAAAGGAATTAAGGGTTATGGTGAGCGGGCGGGTAAGTGGAGCTGAGTCCACAAAAAGATCAGGAGCAGGCTCAAGGGGCCAGATGGCCTACTCCTGCTTCTAGTTCTTATGTTATTATGTTCTTAAAATGGTGGTCCTTGTTTAGCCACGTTTGTTTTAGGGTTGAAAGTTTATTTATTAGTGTCACAAGTAGGCTTATATTAACACCGTGACGAAGTTACTGTGAAAATCCCCTAGTCGTCACACTCCGGCACCTGTTCGGGTACACTGAGGGAGAATTTAGCATGGCCAATGCACCGAGCCGGCACGTCTTTCAGACTATGGGAGAAAACCGACATAGACACAGGGAGAATGTGCAGACTCTGCACAGACAATCACCCAAGTTGGGAATTGAACCCTGGTGCTGTGAAGCAGCAGTGCTAACCACTGTGTCTTAATTGGGGCAAGGGCGGCCTTCTTGTCTGAGGCTTTGCCCACCCCAGTGTAAAATTGCTGCATGGTCGGTGCGGGCAAGAATGCCCCCTGCCTGCAAACCCAACAGTGGGTGAGTATAAAATTCTGGCCTATGATTCTGTGGAATGCCAATAAAGAATTTTATTGAAACTGCTCAAACAGATTCTACACAGCAGCTGGCCAGCAGAGATTTAACTATCACTAACAGCTGCAGCCGGGTTTTGTTTTACAGTTTAAAGAGTGCGGATTTAAAATCTTTTTGGATAATGACAGTTATACTGACCTTATCTGCCCTTCAAGAGCGTTTATGTCAACTCCATCAGTTTGTGACTCTGACGCTGCAGATTAAGGTCCTTACAGCAGCCAACATGGGGGTCTGTTCAAACGCAGCACTCAGTTCAAATGGTCCTTCTGAGTTGGGTTTCCCTCCTGTGTGAATCACACCCTGTTCCCTTGCCTCTATCAGCAAACACTGTATCGGTCAGAAATGGGGGAGAGACCACAACATCCAGATCCCACCACCATCTTTACCCAAGAAAACCCAGCCCTTTCTTTTAATAATTTTAAAGAATTATTATTCAGTGATGGGATGATACACCAGTGACTGGGTCAACATGTATTCCCCATCCCTAATTGCCCTTGAACTGAGTGGCTTGCTTGGCCATTTCAGAGGGCATTTAAGAGTCAACCACATTGCTGTGGATCTGGAGCCACATGTAGACCAGGTCCGGTAAGGATGGCAGATTTCCTTCCCTCAAGGGCATTAGTGAAACAGATGGGTTTTTACAACAATCGACAATGGTTTTGTGGTCAACATTAGACTTTTCATTCCAGATTTTTATTGAATTCAAATTTCACCATCTACCATGGTGGGATACAGATTATTCCCCTAGGTTTCTGGATCACTGGTCCAATGACAATATCACTACCCCATAGCTTTCCCATCTTACACCTTCAATTTTCCCTTTTGCACTACCATTGGCAATTGTACTTTTAGTAAGTAGCCAATGCCCTAAGCTCAGAAACTCCTCCTTAAACCCTTCCAACTCCTGTAAGATCGCCTTAGAAATCATGGATTGGATTTCACATGCCCCCTCCCCCAATGGGCATGTTTGCCCCAAGGGGTCATATAAATTGGGGAGAGTGCGGGCACCTGTCCCACCACCTTCCCACCCCTGAGCTCACCCCTGTAATGCGGCCAGTTGGTGGGCAGGCTCCGAATTCGGTAGCCCACCCACCATATTTAAATGAACAAGTGTCAATTAGGTTTGTTATCAAGCCAACTGACCCTGATAATGCTATAAAACATTTGGAGTGGGCAACAGGGTGGGAGCAGGAAGCATGATTTTTCACCTCAGCTACTTAAAGGGCGGCAAGGAAGGCGAGGGTCGCTCTTTGGGGGCCTCCCTCAGCCGATCAGAAAGCACCTCCTTCCTTTCTACCCACTCTCTCCCTTAAACCCCACAGCCCCTCTCACTAATGTACCCAAACCCTCCCAGCCCAAGACCCCAGGCTCGCCTGCTCTGGAACCCAAGGCTTTGAGGCTGTTTCTTCACCAGTGGTCCTGGACAGCTGCCACTGACGCCTTCCTGGTCCCAATGAGGGGCAGGTATCCTACTCAACACTTCTGAATCTGCCCAGCAGTGTTTTATGCCTGCAGGGCGGGTTGGCTCCACGCCACCATGGTTTTTGAGGAGGGGGGGGGGGAGGTGGGGGTGCCATCCACCCCTCCCTCATCCCTCCACCCCCAAATTATTCACCCCTATGTATTTGATCAAATACTACTTTTTCTTTTACCATGAAGCTCGTTTTTCTTGACCACTCTTCTGTGAGCTGCTTAGGGACATCCATCCCTTTTAAAACCACTACACAAATGCATGTCGTTGGTGCATGACATTAGTGATAATTATATTAAGACATTCTTTGTCCATTAGCTTAACAGAAGTGTCAACTCATTTACATTAAAACCTGCATTAGAACAGCAAATGGTTTTCATATTACGCTAATATTACACAGGAAGATTTCAATGGGGGCCGCACGGTGGCACTGTAGTCACAGCACCAGGGACCCGGGTTCAATTCCGGCCTTGGATGACTGTCTGTGTGGAGTTTGCACGTTCTCTCCGTATCTGTGTGGGTTTCCTCCGGGTGCTCCGGTTTCCTCCCATAGTCCAAAGATGTGTGGGTTAGGTTGATTGGCCATAGTAAATTGCCCCATAGTTTCAGGGGGATTAACAGGGTAGATATATGGGGTTATGGAGATAGGGTCTGGGTGTGATTATTGTCGGTGCAGGCTCGATGGGCTGAATGACCTCCTTCTGCACTACAGGGTTTCTATGATTCTAAGATTCTATTAACTCACATGTGTCATGGCCAGAGGAATGAAAATATATATATCTGGCTACTCTATAACATTATTACTGTATTTTTTTAATGGACCATGGCTTTAGCCTGACTGGCCATGATGTCTCTTACCAGAGGAATTTCTAACATACAGACAAACATCAAACACCCGTTATCCCTAAAAATGCACTAAAACTCCTTCCTGGAACTGTGCAAATATCTTTACATTTCTAAAGAAGAATTCTGGCCTCTGGAGACAGTTTGTCTACAAAGGACAAAGGGACTCTGATTCCTTTAATAAACACCTCAAGATTCCAGATCTGGGAAAATACATCCTTTGTCCAACACACAGGGGAAGTGGGAGATATGCCACACAACCGTCCCCAACTGCTGGAACCTGTAATATTGCGTGTGGAACTGTAACATAGAAACTAGAAGCAGGAGGAGCCCATTCGGCCCTTCGAGCCTGCTCCACCATTCATTTTGATCTTGGCTGATCACCGAATTCAACATCCAGATCCCCCCTTCCCCACATAATCCCTTGATCCCTTTAGCCCCTAGAGCTATACCTAATTTCTTCCTGAAATCACACAATGTTTTGGCCTCAACTACATTCTATGGTAGTGAATTCCACACATTCACCACCCTCTGGGTGAAGAAATCTCTCCTCACCTCAGTTCTAAAAGGTTTACCCCTTATCTTCAAACTGTGACTCCTAGTTCTGGACTCCCCCATCATTAAAAACATTCTTTCTGAATCAACCCTGTCTAACCCAGTTAGAATTTTATAAGTTTCTGTGAGATCCCCTCTCACTCTTCTAAACTCCAGTGAATATAATCCTAACCGACTTAGTGTCTCCTCATATGACAGACCTGCCATCCCAGGGATCAGCCTGGTAAACCTTCGCTGTACTCCCTCTATAGTAAGGACATCCTTCTTCAGATAAGGACACCAAAACTACACACAATACTCCAGGTGTGGCCTCACCAACGCCCTATACAATTGCAGCAAAACATCCCTTCCCTATACTCAAATCCTCAACATACCATTTGTCTTCATTATGCCTGCTACACCTGCGCGCTTACTTCCAGTGACTGATGCACGAGGACAACAAGGTCTCGCTGAGTATCCACCTCTCTCAATTTACACCCATTCAAATAATAATCTGTCTTCGTATTATTGCTACCAAAGTGGATAACCTCCCATTTATCCACATTATACTGCATCTGCCATGTAGTTGCCCACTCACTCAGCCTGTCCAAATCATGCTGAAGCATCTCTGCATCCTCCTCACAGCTCACCCTCCCACATAACTTCGTATCATCTGCAAATTTGGAGACAATACATTCAGTTCCCTCTTCCAAATCATGAATATATAATGTGAACAGTTGGGGTCCGAGCACAGATCCCTGCGGTACCCCACTAATCATTGACTGCTAATCAGAAAAAGACCCATTTATGCTAACTCTTTGCCTTCTATCTGCTAACTAGCTTTCTATCCATCTCAAGACATTACCTGCAATCCCATGTGCTTTAACTTTACATAGTAATCTGTTATGTGAGACCTTGTCGAAAACCCTTCTGAAAGTCTAAATAAACCAGGCAATAAACCAGAACTAAGGCATCAAGCGGATATGAGCAGAAAGAGCTCTGTCCAGGTAAATTGCCTGCCTGTCATCTATATTGGAACTTTTGTATTTATGCCTTCAATACTAATTCAACTCAACCTGCCTTCTCCGACCATGGAAGATCTCACTTGTAGAAAGATGAATCACTCTGCAACAAATTCTTCAGTGCAGAGGGATCTGGATGTCCCCATGCACAAATGGAAGAAAGTTAGTTTGCAGGTGCAGCAGGTACTAAGAAAGGCAAATGGAATTTTGGCATTCATTGCTAATTGAATCGAGTATAAAAGTAGAGAAGTGCTGTTGTAGCTGTATAGAGTATTGGTGAGACCACATCTGGAATACTGCACTCAGTTCTGGTCCCTTTACTTGAGGAAGGATTTAAATGCATTCGAGGTGGTTCAGAGAAGGCTCACTAGTTTGATTCCAAGAATGAAGGACTTGCCTTCTGAAGAGAGATTGAGCAGTTTAGGTCTATACTCGTTGGGATTTAGAAAAATGAGAGGAGATTTAATTGAGGTATACGAGATGCTAAAAGGGATTGACAGGGTAGATGTAGAACACTGTTTCCCCTTGTTAGACATTCTAGAACAAGAAGCCATAGTTTTAGGCTAAGGGGTGGCAGATTTAAAACAGAACTGAGGGGGAATTACTTCACTCAATAGGTCATGAATCTGTAGAATTCTCTATTCCAGAATGGAGTGGACACCGGATCACTAAACAACTTTGAGGAGGGTATAGAACTGTAGACAGTGCAGAAGGAGGTCTTTTGGCCCATCGAGTCTGCACCAACTCTCCAAAAGAGATCTTATCCAGATCCACCCCCCAACCCCACTCTATCCCCGTAGCTCCGTGCATTTACCAGGGCTAATCCACCTAACGCACGCGTCTTTGGACACTAAGGGACATTTTAGCACAGCCAATCCACCTAACCCACACATCTTTGGACTGTGGGAGGAAACCAGGGCACCCGGAGGAAACCCATGCAGGGGGAGAATGTGCAAACTCCCCGCAGATAGTGACCCAAGCTGGGAATCGAACTCGGGTTCCTGGCACTGTGAGGCAGCAGTGCTAACCACTGTGCCACCGTGCCGCCCATATGGGGCTTTTAATGAGTAGCAGGATAAATGGTTATGACAGGTGGGCAGGAAGGCGGAGATGGGACCAAGGCGTGATCAGCCCTTATTGTATTGAATGGTGGAACAGGTTTGAGGGGCTGAATTATCTACTGCAGCTCCTAATTCTTAAGTTCTTATTTAACAGTCGGCCAGCTACCATTCGAAAAATACACCATTGGACTTTTAATTCTGGACTCATGTAAAATCATAACTCTTATTTTACCGTGGTCCTGCCCTTTACCTCTTTCTTTCCTTTACCCTTCTCTTATTGTACGAGTGCAAAGGGGGGACATTGCACTTTGAGTGCGCAAAAATAAAACAACCCTCTTATTTTACCATGTTTGCCATGGGATCATTAATAAAGATTTGGAACTCTCCCAAGTGAAGGGTTGGGGAAAATACACCACCACTTACAGAGGGGGAATTCAGAAATCAAAACCATCTTGTTAATGGATTGGTGGTGAGGGGAGAAATCAGGACTGTGTAAATTAATCCCCCTCCTGCCTGTAGCACATGGAACAAAACATTTTTTAAAAAAGATGCATTTAGTTAGCACCTTCCATGACCCCAGGATGTCCCAAAACATTTTCTGCCATTTAAGTACTTTTATTTTGTAGTACACTCACTGGTGTGATAAAGGAACATGAGCAATTAGCTTGCTCACAGAGAACTCCCACAAACAGCCATGAGATAATTGATGATTTGGTGTTGTGACATTGTTTCAGGGATGAAGTAGAAAGGGTCGAGAGCTTCAAGTTTTTAGGTGTCCAGATCACCAACAACCTATCCTGGTTCCCCCCATGCCGACGCTATAGTTAAGAAAGCCCACCAACACCTCTACTTTCTCAGAAGACTAAGAAAATTTGACATGTCAGCTACGACTCTCAGCAACTTTTACAGGTGCACCATAGAAAGCATTCTTTCTGATTGTATCACAGCTTGGTATGGCTCCTGCTCTGCCCAAGACCGCAAGAAACTACAAAAGGTCGTGAATGTAGCCCAATCCATCACGCAAACCAGCTTCCCATCCATTGACTCTGTCTACACTTCCTGCTGCCTTGGCAAAGCAGCCAGCATAGTTAAGGACCCCACGCACCCCGGACATTCTCTCTTCCATCGTCTTCCGTCGGGAAAAAGATACAAAAGTCTGAGGTCACGTACCAACCAACTCAAGAACAGCTGCTGTAAACTTTTGAATGGACCTACCTTGCATTAAGTTGATCTTTCTCTACACCCTAGCTATGACTGTAACACTACATTCAGCATTCTCTCGTTTCCTTCTCTATGTATGGTATGCTTTGTCTGTATAGCGCGCAAGAAACAATACTTTTCACTGTATACTCATACATGTGACAATAATAAATCAAATCAAATCAAAATAAATATTGGCCAAGGTTCCAGCGAGAACTCCCCTGATGGAGATCATGCCATGGAATCTTTTCTACCCACCTGAGAGAGCATGTGGGGCCCTGGTGTAACCTGAAAGACAGCACCTCCAACTGTGCAGCACTCCCTCAGCACTGCACGGAAGTGTCAGCCTAGATTATGTGCTCATGCCTCTGGAGTGAGACTTGATCCCGCAAACCTTTGACTCAGAGGCAAGTGTGCTGGTAACCGAGCCATGGCTGAGACAGGAGTCACTCAAGGAGTGTTGGAAGATATAAAATTAGAGGCTATATTCCCCTCTGAAGTTGAAGCAATCTTCTCAAAGTGGTCTGGCATTAACACTTTCCACAACTTAGTAAACAGTGGGATGGCGACTTTGTTTGCTTTGGTTTCTCTGGGGAATGGCTTGCTCAGATTAATATCTGATGATCAAGAATTACAAATCAATCTGTACCACAGAGCCAGGAGAGATACAAGCAACAAAGAACAAAGCAAATTACAGCACAGGAACAGACCCTTCGGCCCTCCAAGCCTGCACTGACCATGCTGCCTGCCTGAACTAAAACCCCCTACCCTTCCGGGGACCATATCCCTCCATTCCCATCCTATTCATGTATTTGTCAAGACGCCCCTTAAAAGTCATATCGTATCTGCTTCCACTATCTCCCCCGGCAGCGAGTGTCAGGCACCCACCACCCTCTGTGTAAAAAACTTGCCTCGTACATCTCCTTTAAATCTTGCTCCTCGCACCTTAAACCTATGCCAACTTGTAATTGACTTCCACCCTGGGAAAAAGCTTCTGACTATCCACTCTGTCCATGGCTCTCATAATCTTGTAGACTTCTATCAGGTTGCCCCTCATCCTCTGTCGTTCCAGTGAGAACGAACCAAGTTTCTCCAACCTCTCCTCATAGCTAATGCCCTCCATACCAGGCAACATCCTGGTAAATCTTTTCTGTACCCTCTCCAAAGCCTCCACATACTTCTGGTCGTGTGGCGACCAGAATTGAACACTATGTTCCAAGTGTGGCCCAACCAAGGTTCTATAAAGCTGCAACATGACTTGCCAATTTCTAAACTCAGTGCCCCGGCCGGTGAAGGCAAGCATGTAGTATGCCTTCTTGACTATCTTCTCCACTTGCGTTGCCACTTTCAGTGACCTGTGTACCTGTACATCCAGATCCCTCTACCTATCAATATTATTTATATATTAATATTATTATAATATTACAGATAATATTAGTCACATATACCTGCAAGGCAAAAGTGTTGGGGGAATTTCCTTGAAGCTGCTCCCTCCATAACTCCTTTGGAAGTGTGGTAAAATTAAGGTTTCTGGTGAAACTATGGTGACAGAGCAGCAGCTTTGAGGCTATTTACTGTCTCAGAGTGACCATTTTAGTTTTCAGTAAAGAGCTTGGAATCCATCTTGGAATGGGCCACCACAACTTTCAAAAAGCATTTCTTCATACATTGTACATAAAAAATGTACGCACGCATGGAAAACACATCTCTAACAGTACAAATATTCTACGCTTACAGCATGTATTGAGGGATTTTGATACAGTAACTAGGGAGAAACGGATCCACTGGTAGGAGGGTCGATAACCAGAGGACATAAATTTAAGGTAACTGTCGAAAAATACCACGGGTGGAATGAGGAAAAATGACTTGTGCCACAAATTGTTGTGATCCAGAATGCATTGACTGAAAGGGGATTGGATTTCTCGCTGCCTCGGCAAAGCAGCCATCATAATTAAGGACCCCACGCACCCCAGACATTCTCTTTTCCACCTTCTTCCTTCGGGAAAAAGATACAAAAGTCTGAGGTCACGTACCAACCGACGTAAGAACAGCTTCTTCCCTGCTGCTGTCAGACTTTTGAATGGACCTACCCAGCATTAAGTTGATCTTTCTCTACACCCTAGCTATGGCTGTAACACTACATTCTGCACTCTCTCCTTTCCTTCTCTATGAACAGTATGCTTTGTCTGTATAGAGCGCAAGAAACAATACTTTTCACTGTATGTTAATACATGTGACAATAATAAATCAGATCAAAATCAAATTGAAAGGCAATTTTCAATATGGAATTGGATGTACATTTGGAAAAGGGCTTTGGGGAAACAGTGATGTTAGTGGGACTAATTGGATAGTCTTTCAAAGAACCGTCCCCAGCACGATGGACTGAATGGCCTCTATTTGGTTCTGCATGACCACAACAAATTGCAACGTGGTTACGTATGCTGCTTGGTGAATATTTCTGTACTTGTACTTGTGGCTCTATTTTACAGGCACTCTCAGCAGATTTCTGGACTGGCGGATTACTTTTGCTTAAATGTTTGTTCTTTCTTCTGCTTTGCCAACTTTGAATTTGTAATCTTCAGTAATTCTCCCTGTCGTTGCAATATTCTCCTATTTGTCTTCCTGTATGAACGTGTACTAATGCTAATCCACTCTGTAAGAAGTTTAACAACACCAGGTTAAAGTCCAACAGGTTTATTTGGTAGCAAAAGCCACACAAGCTTTTGAGGCTCTGAGCCCCTTCTTCAGGTGAGTGGGAATTCTGTTCACAAACAGAACTTATAAGACACAGACTCAATTTACATGAATAATGGTTGGAATGCGAATACTTACAACTAATACCAGGATACTACATTAAACTCTGGCAGTTCCATACCCATCACTCTCGCTGTCCTATTATTTCTAAGTTACGGTGTGCACTGACTCCTCCAGGAGTGGACAATTTGGACTTGAAGAGGTGTGAAGTGAAATCCCATTCTTTGGCACGCTGCCTGAAGTAATCTTTTACAAACTGTAGCCCATTAGGTGTTTCATGTCTGGAGAAAATTGGTTTCATGCAATTTATCACCATTTTGCAAGTGGCG
Source organism: Mustelus asterias (assembly GCF_964213995.1). Taxonomy (NCBI): domain Eukaryota; kingdom Metazoa; phylum Chordata; class Chondrichthyes; order Carcharhiniformes; family Triakidae; genus Mustelus; species Mustelus asterias. The sequence goes on from NC_135821.1 coordinate 38,360,930, forward strand.
TTGTGCAGTTTGCTCACCTCTGGGTAAATGGAATAGTAATTAGTCACAAGTGAGCAGGCTTTCCCCTGCCAAGTGAACAAAGCAATACTGACACTCTTATACGCTTGATGTGAGCTTCAATGGTTTAGTCTCCATTTTAACCACAATGATCAATGTCCTGAGTTGTTCTGAATGAAAACAGGGCCTCCAAAACCCAATTTCTATGTTTCTTTTCACTTGTATGCCCTCATTAATTTATCTCCCCCATTTGTTTTGCATGATCCCATTCACATAATTCTATCTTTTGCTATTAATTCCTCTTTTCCATTCTGATAATTTTTCAAGACTTTTTTAAAAACTTCTGACCATCCTTCGGTAGTTTATTTCAGTATCACAGGGGACTTACCCCTTTAAGCCCGAGTTCTGATTCGCTTTACACTATCCACAATAACCATTAGCCATGCAATACCCTAGTCTATTTTACTATTTGCATTCTGGTCTGCTGCTCCTGCTGCTGAAACAGCGCTGTATTCAACATTTGTCCAGTGTGAATGATACCTACATGGGGGAGGGAACCTAAAATTGAATGGATGGGATTTCCCCGCCTCTGGGAACATGCCCGCCTAAATCCAGATGCAAGTTCACGCTTGGGTGGGCAGGGCATCGGGTGGGAATCCTACTCTATCACCTATTAAAGCCCTTGAGTGGCCACTTAAGGGTGTTTATCCACCCAGCCTCAATTATTAGGTTTGCGGGCATGAGTATGGGTGCGAGAAACTGACATCTTGGGCGGGACATGGCGGTGGGGGTCCACGCTGTTGGCCACCTCAGAGTTGGGACGCACTTCACTCTGGCACCTTGGAGCTCTGGGACTCCCTCCCCATCTGGTGTATGTCCCAGCTCTGAGGGTGGATGTAAGTCCCACCCACTGCCAATCAACACTCAGGTGAGCATTAAATGGCAGCGGGAGTTTGAGAATCGGTGGTAGCATGTTACACACTGACTCTCGGGATGGTGACTGCCCCCGCCTTCTCAACCTTGCCCCTCGCCTGAGGTGTGGTGATCCTCAGGTTAAATCTGGGACAATGATGAATTCACCTTTACCTTACCATAAGTACCGTGAAGGCTGAAACATGAAAAGTGCTTCATTCCGTCATCCGAATGGATCTGACTTCAAACTGGAATCTTGTAATTTTCCCCTCTTATGAGGCTGGATTTTTATCTTGACAGCGGGTAGTGGGAGTCAGGAAAAGCCTTGGCTTGGCCCATCTGCCTCAGGAGAAAGCCATGATGTGGAGATGCCGGCATTGGACTGGGGTAAGCACAGTAAGAAGTCTCACAACACCAGGTTAAAGTCCAACAGGTTTATTTGGCAGCACTAGCTTTCGGAGCCCCAAGCCCCTTCTTCAGGTGAGTGAGGACTCGTGTTCACAAACAGGGCATATAAAGACACAAACTCAATTTACAAGATAATGGGTGGAATGCGAGTCTTTACAGGTAATCAAGTCTTAAAGTTTCAGACAATGTGAGTGGAGAGAGGGTTAAGCACAGGTTAAAGAAATGTGTATTGTCTCCAGCCAGGACAATGTCGACTCATCGATCGACAGTTCCGACGCGCCACAGCGAAAAACCGCACCGACCTCCTCAGAAGACAAACACAGGACACGGCGGACAGAGTACCCTTCGTCGTCCAGTACCTCCCCGGAGCGGAGAAACTACGACATCTTCTCCGGAGCCTTCAACATGTCATCGATGAAGACGAACATCTTGCCAAGGCCATCCCCACACCCCCACTTCTTGCCTTCAAACAACCGCACAACCTCAAACAGACCATTGTCTGCAGCAAACTACGGAGTCTCACAACACCAGGTTAAAGTCCAACAGGTTTATTTGGTAGCAAATACCATAAACCTTCGGAGCACTGCTCCTTCGTCAGATGGAGTGGAAATCTGCTCTCAAAAGTGCAAACAGACAGAATCAAGTTGCAGAATACTGATTAGAATGCGAATCCTACAGCCAGCCAGGTCTTAAATGTACAGACAATGTGGGTGGAGGGAACATTAAACACAGGTTAAAGAGATGTGTATTGTCTCCAGACAGAACAGCTAGTGAGATTCTGCAAGTCCAGGAGGCAAGCTGTGGGGGTTACTGATAATGTGACATAAATCCAACATCCCGGTTTAAGCCGTCCTCATGTGTGCGGAACTTGGCTATCAGTTTCTGCTCAGCGACTCTGCGCTGTCGTGTGTTGTGAAGGCCGCCTTGGAGAACGCTTACCTGAAGATCCAAGGCTGAATGCCCGTGACTGCTGAAGTGCTCCCCCACAGGAAGAGAACAGTCTTGCCTGGTGATTGTCGAGTGGTGTTCATTCATCCGTTGTCGTAGCGTCTGCATGGTTTCCCCAATGTACCATGCCTCGGGACATCCTTTCCTGCAGCGTATCAGGTAGACAACGTTGGCCGAGTTGCAAGAGTAGGTACCGTGTACCTGGTAGATGGTGTTCTCACGTGAGATGATGGCATCCGTGTCGATGATCTGGCACGTCTTGCAGAGGTTGCTGTGGCAGGGTTGTGTGGTGTCGTGGTCACTGTTCTCCTGAAGGCTGGGTAGTTTGCTGTGGACAATGGTCTGTTTGAGGTTGCGTGGTTGTTTGAAGGCAAGAAGTGGGGGTGTGGGGATGGCCTTGGCGAGATGTTCGTCTTCATCAATGGCATGTTGAAGGCTCCGGAGGAGATGCCGTAGCTTCTCCACTCCGGGGAAGTACTGGACGACGAAGGGTACTCTGTCCACCGTGTCTCGTGTTTGTCTTCTGAGGAAGTCGGTGCGGTTTTTCGCTGTGGCACATCGGAACTGTCGATCGATGAGTCGAGCGCCATATCCTGTTCTTATGAGGGCATCTTTCAGCATCTGGAGGTGTCTGTTGCGATCCTCCTGATCCGAGCAGTTCCTGTGTATTCGGAGGGCTTGTCCATAGGGGATGGCTTCTTTAACGTGTTTAGGGTGGAAGCTGGAGAAGTGGAGCATCGTGAGGTTATCCGTGGGCTTGCGGTACAGTGAGGTGCTGAGGTGACCGTCCTTAATGGAGATGCGTGTGTTTAAGAATGCAACCGATTCCGGAGAGTAGTCCATGGTGAGTCTGATGGTGGGATGGAACTTGTTGATGTCATCATATAGTTGTTTCAGTGATTGCTCACCATGACTCCAAAGGAAGAAAATATCATCGATGTACCTAGTGTATAGCATCGGTTGAAGGTCCTGTGCAGTGAAGAAGTCTTGTTCGAACCTGTGCATGAAGATGTTGGCATATTGAGGTGTGAATTTGGTCCCCATGGCTGTTCCGTGTGTCTGGATGAAGAACTGGTTGTTGAAGGTGAAGACATTGTGGTCCAGGATGAAGCAGATGAGTTGTAAAATTGCATCTGGAAACTGGCAGTTGACGACAATTTTTCTCTGGAGGAGATGCCGTAGCTTCTCCGTTCCGGGGAAGTACTGGACGACGAAGGGTACTCTGTCCACCGCGTCCTGTGTTTGTCTTCGACCTCCTCAGAAGACAAACACAGGACACGGTGGACAGAGTACCCTTCGTCGTCCAGTACTTCCCCGGAGCGGAGAAGCTACGGCATCTCCTCCGGAGCATTCAACATGTCATTGATGAAGACGAACATCTCGCCAAGGCCATCCCCACACCCCCACTTCTTGCCTTCAAACAACCGCACAACCTCAAACTGACCATTGTCCGCAGCAAACTACCTGGCCTTCAGGAGAACAGTGACCACGACACCACACAACCCTGCCACAGCAACCTATGCAAGACGTGCCGGATCATCGACACGGATGCCATCATCTTACGTGAGAACACCATCTACCAGGTACACGGTACCTACTCTTGCAACTCGGCCAACGTTGTCTACCTGATATGCTGCAGGAAAGGATGTCCCGAGGCATGGTGCATTGGGGAAACCATGCAGACGCTACGACAACGGATGAATGAACACCACTCGACAATCACCAGGCAAGACTGTTCTCTTCCTGTGGGGGAGCACTTCAGCAGTCACGGGCATTCAGCCTTGGATCTTCAGGTAAGAGTTCTCCAAGGCGGCCTTCACAACACACGACAGCGCAGAGTCACTGAGCAGAAACTGATAGCCAAGTTCCGCACACATGAGGATGGCCTAAACCGGGATGTTGGATTTATGTCACATTATCAGTAACCCCCACAGCTTGCCTCCTGGACTTATAGAACATAGAACATAGAAAGCCACAGCACAAACAGGCCCTTCGGCCCACAAGTTGCGCCGATCACATCCCCACCTCTAGGCCTATCTATAGCCCTCAATCCCATTAAATCCCATGTACTCATCCAGAAGTCTCTTAAAAGACCCCAACGAGTTTGCCTCCACCACCACCGACGTCAGCCGATTCCACTCACCCACCACCCTCTGAGTGAAAAACTTACCCCTGACATCTCCTCTGTATCTACCCCCCAGCACCTTAAACCTGTGTCCTCTCGTAGCAACCATTTCAGCCCTTGGAAATAGCCTCTGAGAGTCTACCCTATCCAGACCTCTCAACATCTTGTAAACCTCTATCAGGTCACCTCTCATCCTTCGTCTCTCCAGGGAGAAGAGACCAAGCTCCCTCAACCTATCCTCATAAGGCATGCCCCCCAATCCAGGCAACATCCTTGTAAATCTCCTCTGCACCCTTTCAATGGCTTCAACATCTTTCCTGTAATGAGGTGACCAGAACTGCGCGCAGTACTCCAAGTGGGGTCTAACCAGGGTCCTATAAAGCTGCAGCATTATCTCCCGACTCCTAAACTCAATCCCTCGATTAATGAAGGCCAGTACGCCGTACGCCTTCTTGACCGCATCCTCCACCTGCGAGGCCGATTTAAGAGTCCTATGGACCCGGACCCCAAGGTCCTTCTGATCCTCTACACTGCTAAGAATGGTACCCTTCATATTATACTGCTGCTTCATCCCATTGGATCTGCCAAAATGGATCACCACACACTTATCCGGGTTGAAGTCCATCTGCCACTTCTCCGCCCAGTCTTGCATTCTATCTATGTCTCGCTGCAACTTCTGACATCCCTCCAAACTATCCACAACACCACCTACCTTGGTGTCGTCAGCAAACTTACCAACCCATCCCTCCACTTCCTCATCCAGGTCATTTATGAAAATGACAAACAGCAGAATCTCACTAGCTGTTCTGTCTGGAGACAATACACATCTCTTTAACCTGTGTTTAATGTTCCCTCCACCCACATTGTCTGTACATTTAAGACCTGGCTGGCTGTAGGATTCGCATTCTAATCAGTATTCTGCAACTTGATTCTGTCTGTTTGCACTGTTTGAGAGCAGATATCCACTCCATCTGACGAAGGAGCAGTGCTCCGAAAGCTTATGGTATTTGCTACCAAATAAACCTGTTGGACTTTAACCTGGTGTTGTGAGACTTCTTACTGTGCTTACCCCAGTCCAACGCCGGCATCTCCACATCATGCAGCAAACTACCCAGCCTTCAGGAGAACAGTGACCACAACATCACACAATCCTGCCACAGCAACCTCTGCAAGGCGTGCCGGGTCATCAACATGGATGCCATCATCTCACATGAAAATACCATCCACGAGGTACACGGTACATACTCTTGCAACTCGGCCAATGTTGTCTACCTGATACGCTGCAGGAAAGAATGTCCCGAGGCATGGTACATAGGTGAGACCATGCAGACGCTACGACAACGAGTGAATGAACACCGCTCGATAATCACCAGGCAAGAGTGTTCCCTTCCAATCGGGGAACACTTCAGCAGTCACGGGCATTCAGCCTCTGATCTTCGGGTAAGTGTTCTACAAGGCAGCCTTCATGACACATGACAACACAGAATCGCTGAGCAGAGACTGATAGCCAAGTTCCACACACATGAGGACGGCCTCAACCAGGATCTTGGGTTCATGTCACACTATCTGTAACCCCCACGACTTGCCTGGGCTTGCAAAATCTCACTAACTGTCCTGGCTGGAAACAATACACATTTCTTTCAGCTCTGGCTCTGTGATCCAGCATGACTCTGCAGTGCTATACTGAGGGAGTACTATATGCCAGGTAGGTGCTATCCTGCGGGTGAGACACCAAACCAAACTCTCAAGTGGCTGCAAAAAAAAATCCCATAGCACATTTTGAAGGCCAGCAGGTGCGTTCTTCCTGGTGTCCTGGTCAACAGACATCTCTCCACCAATATCACAAAAACAAATGATCTGACCATTGCTACATGGCTGCTTGTGAGAGAGTGGTGAATGTGTGGAATGCACTATCACAGAAAGTAGTTGAGGCCAAGAGTTGTGTGTTTTCAAGAAGAAATTAGATATAGCTCTTAGGGCTAAAGGAATTAAGGGATATGGTGGGGGGCGGGGGCAGAGGGAGGAATCAGGATATTGAATTTGATGGTCAGCCATGAGCGGCATGGTGGCACAGTGGTTAGCACTCCTGCCTCACAGCACCAGGAACTGGGTTCAATTCCAGCCTCGGGTCACTGTCTGTGTGGAGTTTGCACATTCGCCCCGTGTCTGTGTGGGTTTCCTCCCACACTCCAAAGATATGCAGGTAAGGTTGATTGGACATACTAAAATTGCCCCTTGGTGTTAGGGGGATTAGTGGGGTAAATTCGTGGGGTTTTGGGGATAGGGAATGGGTGGGATTGTGGTTGGTGTAGACTCAATGGGCCAAATGTCCTCCTTCTGCACTGTAGAAATTCTATTCTATATATATATAATGAATGGTGGAGCAGGCTCGGAGGGCCGAATGGCCTGCTTCTAGTTTCTAGGCTATGTGCAAATTGGCTATCCTATTTCCTGAAACCGTGACAACACTCCGTAAAGTGCTTTGGGGTGTCCTGTAGTCAAGAAAAGCACTTTGTAAATTCAAGTCTTTTATATGTTACGTAAACACGTCACCGGCCTTTCAGGAGTTAACATCTGGTCTCAAGTATTCTCTTTTTCATTCAAAGGAAATGTGTGTGGGTGGTAAGGCCAGCATTAATTGCCCATTCCTAATTGCTGTTGGGAAGGTGCTGCAGAACTACCTTCTTGAAAGCAACTGAGTAATTTGCTATCCTTTCAGAGGACAGTTAAAAGTCAACCAGATTGCTGTAAGGCGTGGAGTTATGTATAGGTCAGACTGGGCAACGAAACAGATTTCTTGTCCTCATGTGAACCAGATGGGTTTTTATAATGATCCGCTGTCTCATGAGACGAGCTTTTAATTCCAGACTTATTTAATTAACTGAATTTAAATTCTCCCCAGCTGTTAATGATGGAATCTGGGCCCACGTTTATGGATCATTAGTCCTGGCCTTTAGTCATCCAGTAACATAAACTCTGTGCTGCCATAGCCCCAATCTATTGTTGGCCCACTCTGTAATCTGCTGTAATCTTGCCCAGGCATGATTTCACCTTGGCTCCAACATTTCATTTCATTTAAATACTCTAGTGTAACACTTTTAGGACTGCCAGTGGCTCTTATTCCCTTGCCTTTCAACTGCTACACTTAAATAACATTTCTCCAACGACCTCTATTCTCCACAGATTGGACTTGATTTTTCTTGTCCTGTGATTTACATTCATAAACTGTTACAGCTGAGAAACAATGTACGGGTCGCATTGTCCCAACCCCACTCTCATGCTTACTCTCCCTCCCCCACAAACAGTTTGGACGAGTAGTTTTCTTTCCCCGTTTTACTATTTTCTCCTACTTACTTTTTGCTATTGTCTTTTAACAGAATTTGCGTTGTGGTTCTTGCTTCAACAATGACTTGCAGTGGAGTATTCCAAAATTTAACTTGCTCTGTGAAGATCTTTTTACAAATCTCCCGATTTAATTATTTTTGGTGATTATTTTAAATTGGGGCACTGCTTGTGGATTCGATGCTGCATTTTCACCCTCCTCTGTGCCGTAGCTAGGCAATGCTGGACAGTCTGGCTGTTGGAACCCAGTCCTCATTCTATTTTTTCATTCATTTATGAGACAATGGGCATCGCTGGCTGGGCCAACATTCATTGCCCATCCCTAGTTGCCCTTGAACTGAGTGGCTTGTTAGGCCACTTCAGAGGGCAGTTGAGAGTCAACCACCTTGCTGTGGCTTTGGAGTCACATGTAGGCCAGACCGGGTAAGGACGGCAGATTTCCTTCCCTAAAGGACATTAGTGAACCAGATGGATTTTTCTGACAATCGACAATGGTTTCATGATCATCACTAGATTCTTAATTCCAGATATTTTTTATTGAATTCAAATTGCATCATCTGCCGTGGCGGGATTCGAACCCGGGTTCCCAGAACATTAGCTGAGTTTCCAGATGGATAGTTTAGTGAGACCATTGCCTTCCCTCATAAGAGTAAAGGAAGAACCTGGAGTCAATTCTTTCCTTAGGTTCATTCATGAAACCCAGAGAACACACTCCCTCTTCCTTCTTCCCCTCACGGAGGTGGAAACTGGTTCTTACAAATACTTAAGAATAATGTCCAAACCTTTTTCCAATTAGTAATAGCTGCTCTCACTTGCAACGAGAGCATGCAATTCATTGTGATAGGATTATAACATTAACATCAATAATCGCCGACTCCCGCTGGCTCTTCCCTGCTGGGGGAAGGCCAGAATGGAAGTGGGTAGGCAGTGGCATTGTGGTATTGTCATTGGACTCGCTATCCAGAGGCCCCCATTGCTCTGGGGACCTGAGTTCAAATCCTGCCACTGCAGATGGTGAAATTTGCATTCAATTAAAATTTGGAATTAAAAGTCTGATGATAACTATGAAACAATTGTGATGAAAACCCATCTGGTTCATTCATATTCTTTAGAGAAGGAAACCTTATGTGGTTGGGCCTAAATGTGACTCCAGATCCACAACAATGTGGCTGACTGCCCCTTCAAGGGCAATTAGTGATGTTCAATAAATGCTGGCCCAGCCAGCGGCACCCACATCCCATTAATGAATAAAACTTCTAAAAAAAAACCCAAAAAATGGGGCCTCCATTCTCTGCGCCTCCATTTCTGCCCCGCTTGACTTTTGTGAAGGTGGGTGAAGGGCGAGCTAGTGAACTTGCCCACAGTAATGATCAGGCCAACTGAGACACTTAAATAACTCATTTGGAGCTTGTCTTTGAATCTTTTCGAATTCTTCAGAAGCTGTCCAATGAAAAACAGGGTCAGCAGCATTTTGAATGGAGAAATTCGACTGATAAGTTTCAGTGAAGAGGCTTAGTAAAGTAGACCCATCACAGAAAAACTCAACATTTTTTCAAACAATTCTCACGTTCCTACCTTCCCCTGGCTTCCAGGTCTCCACCTGCCCTCTGAAATGTGGAAAGTCTGTACTTTCCATTTTTCAATAGAAAGAGGTGGCACAGTGGTTGGCACGACTGCCTCTCAGCGCCAGGGACCCAGGTTCGATTCCCGGACTTGGGTCACTGTCTGTGCAGAGTCTGCACGTTCTCCTCATGTCTGCGTGGGTTTCCACCGAGTGCTCTGGTTTCCTCCCACAGTCCAAAGATGTGCAGGTTAGGTTGATTAGTGTCAGGGGAACTAGCAGGGTAAATATGTGGGGCTATGGGGCTGGGTGGGATTGTGATCGGTGCAGACTCGATGGGCCGAATGGTCTCCTTCTGCACTGTAGGGTTTCTCTGATTCAAGTTTAAAGGTTACCCAACAGCAGTCACAGCAATGGTTACTGCAGCAAGTCAGAATGTGGTCCACATTTCCAGTGACCCACTTCTGTTCTCACCTCCTCCCATCACCGGCTACAAATTGGTTGGAGGACCCATCACCAATTCAATTGGCAGATCCCCTCCACCAGAATACTGCTCATGTTTCTACATCCCGTCAGGGCTGGGTTTGAGATGTGGAAATGAACCTGCCCTGTGCCTCCACCACAAAAGAAATCTGGTCCCCGGAGTTTTCTGAACTGCCTCTATCTGAACCCCGGTGGGATGTGGGAGGAAACAAATCACCTACTTTCCTTTCTCTTTGTCTCACTATTACTCCTAACTTATCGGGTTACCATCTCCTGTAATTTTAACTGTAGAGACCCATCCTCCTACAAATGTAGTGCTAAATGACTCAGGTTGCTTTATAGAATCATAAAATCCCTACAGTGCAGAAGGAGGCCATTCGGCCCATTGAGTCTGCACCGACCACAATCCCACCCAGGCCCTATTCCTGTAACCCCACATATTTACCCTGCTAATCCCCCTGACACTAGGGTCAATTTAGCAAGGCCAATCCACCTAACCCACACATCTTTGGACTGTGGGAGGAAACTGGAGCACCTGGAGAAAACCCACACAGGCACGGGGAGAATGTGCAAACTCCACACAGACAGTGACCCAAGGCCGGAATTGAACTCGGGTCCCTGGCGCTGTGAGGCACCAGTGCTAACCACTGTGCCACCTTGCCGTTTGTTGAGCTCAGTAACTTGGGAGATCAGGTGAGTTTATCCAGAGACATTTCTTACAACTGTGACCGCCCCAGAGCCTCAGCGTTTTCGGAACTCCTGTATCATGCCAGTTCCCTATACTATTGGATTCCACTCTCCTGCAATAATAAGTGTGGGTTCAAAGTAATTTGAAACCAGCTCTGAATTCCATTTCAGGCAGCAGGTGATCAAGAAGGCGAATGGAATGTTGGCCTTTATCGCGAGGGGGATAGAATATAAAAGCAGGGAGGTCTTGCTGCAACTGTACAAGGCACTGTTGAGGCCGCAACTGGAGTACTGTGTGCAGTTTTGGTCCCCTTATTTGCGAAAGGATATATTGGCCTTGGAGGGAGTGCAGAGAAGGTTCACCAGGTTGATACCGGAGATGAGGCCCGTAGCTTATGAGGAGAGATTAAACAGATTGGGTCTGTACTCGTTGGAGTTTAGAAGGATGAGGGGTGATCTTATAGAGACATATAAGATAATGAAGGGGCTGGATAGGGTAGAGATGGAGAGATTCTTTCCACTTAGAAGGGAAACCAGAACTAGAGGGCACAGCCTCAAAATAAGGGGGGGCCGGTTCAGAACAGAGTTGAGGGGGAACTTCTTCTCTCAGAGGGTAGTGAATCTCTGGAATTCTCTGCCCATTGAAGTGATGGAGGCTTCCTCGTTGAATATGTTTAAATCACGGGTAGATAGTTTTCTGATCGATAAGGGAATTAGGGGATATGGGAAGCAGGCGGGTAAGTGGAACTGATTCGCTTCAGATCAGCCCTGATCTTGTTGAATGGCGGGGCAGGCTCGAAGGGCCAGATGGCCTACTCCTGCTCCTATTTCTTATGTTCTTATGTTCTTAAACTCCAAAAGCTTACTCTGCTGCCTTTTTACTTTGATGCCCTTTTATAACATTGTCACCTTTCCCTTGTGCCATACCCTTCAACTGAACTTTCCAAAATGATTTGGAAATATGCTTGAATGGGAAACATAGAAATAATCACATAATCATACAATATAGAAGAAGGCCATTCGGCCCATCAATTCTGCACTGACCACAATCCCACCCAGCCTTATGCCCAAAACCCGACGCATTTACCCCACTAATCACCCTGATATTAGGGAGCAATTTAGCATGGCCAATCCACCTAACTCACACATCTTTGGACTGTGGGAGGAAACTGGAGCACCCGGAGGAAACCCACGCAGACATGGAGAGAATGTGCAAACTCCACACAGACAGTGACCCGAGGCCGGAATCGGACCTGTGTCCCTGGCGCTGTGAGGCAGCAGTGCTAACCACTGTGTCACTGTGCCACCCAAGATGAAGAAGATAGAATAATTGACCAACCATTTACAAAGCTGGCACATGCTTGGTGGGCCGAAAGGCCTCCTTATGCATTATATGAATCTATAATTCACTCTTCTTTAAACAACATATTCAGCACATACAAACCGAATCAGCACTCCCAAACTGGCAATCATACCCAGCCATCAGTATTACTTCCATATCTCACTAATGGTTAGTTTAAGTCAAGCTAGTCCAGACAGTTGGTCACCTTCTCCTTGTGCAATCCACTTCAACCGAACTTTCCAAAATGAATTGGAAATATGCTTGAAAGGGATATGGTGAAGAAGACAGAATGATTGACTGATGCCTTAGTAGTTAGTCATTTTCTCTGGATCTATACTACTTTACATACCATCCACACAATTCTCTCTGAGCTCATCCTCCCCAAGATGGGCAGCGTTTATGAGTCCTCGTTTTACTGTTTATTGATCGTTTTACAAATGATAGCATTATAGTTTTTTTCAGTTCACAACTTTCGCTAAGCTAAGGCCCTGTTTCGTTGACAGCTCTTTTCTCAGACAATTATCTTGAACAGCACAAATTGTGATTCTGTCAGTTTGTGGATTTGATGGTCTAACCTTGCAGCACGTACTGATCCCATTTCTACACCCATCAAAATCAGCATTTCTTTATAAGTGACATTTCATTTAGGATTGTAGCCAGCCATGCAGTACCAGATTCTCCTCCCTCAAAAGTTGAAATTATTATATTTCCGGCTTCTCTAATTTTTAGGGAAATGGATGTTTTCATATCATGTCTTTTTTTTTGGTTGTGATTTACATATCCAATTGTTGCTTGAGCCATAGATTCCCTCCAGTGCAGAAGGAGGCCATACGGTCCATCGAGTCTTCACCGACTCTCTGAAAGAGCATCTTTCCCAAACCCACCCCCGTAACCCTGCTCGTTTACCTAATCCACCTAACCTGCACATCTTTGGACTTTGGGAGGAGACTGGGGCACCCGGAGGAAACCCACGCAGGCACGGGGAGAACGTGCAAACTCCACAGAGTCGCCCAAGGCTGGAATTGAACCCAGGTCCCTGGGGCTGTGAGGCAGCAGTGCTACACTGTGCTACCCATTTGATCAAGGTTCTTCAAGATATACTGTCATCTAAAGGCTTGATGCATGCCTCCTTTTTTTTTATCCATGGGACATGGGCGTCGCTGGCTATCATTTATTGCCTATCCCTTGTTGTCCTTGTTCAGAGGACTGTTGAGAGTCAACCACATTGCAGTGGCTCTGGAGTCACATGTAGGCCAGACTAGGTATGGACGACAGATTTCCTTCCCTAAAGGATATTAGTGAATCAGGTGGGTCTTTCCGACAATCGATAATGGTTTCATGGTCATCTTAATTCCAGATATTTTTTATTGGATTCAAATTCCACCAGCTGCTGTGGAGGGTTTCGAACCCAGGTCCCCAGAATATTAGCTGGGTTTCTGGATTAATAGTCTAGCGTCAATACCACTTTTGCAAGAGCAGAGATGAATATCTGCCACTTTACTTCACTCCCCTCATTTTCCTTCTAGGTGAAATAGCAAGTTGTGTGTCGTTCGTTCAAATTAATATACAGTATTCACTGTTCACAATGCTGTCTGCTCTACAAAGGGGGAGACTGAATGCAGATTTGGGTGACCGTTTTGCAGAAGGCCTCCGTTCAGTCTGCAAGTGCGATCTTGAGCTTCCGACTGCCTCTCATAATAACTTTTCCACCTCGTTGTCATGCTCGCCTCTCTGTCCTCAGCTGCTTGCAATATTCCAGTGAAGCTTAACATAAGCCAGAAGAACAGCATCTCATCTTTCAATGAGGCTGTCTGTATAACCTTATATTGAGTTCAACAATTTCAGACTATAATCCTTTCCCCCTTTTTGTTTCCTTTCTCTTCAGGTTTTGGTTTTAGTCTCAATGTTCCCTTATTTTTGCTTTCAGCTGTCCGTCATTCTGCCATTCACACCTCCTCTAGACATGACTTTTGTTTCTTTACTTGTTCCACTCCCTTCGGGCCCTGCACCGTCAACCCTTTTGTCATTTCACCTCTCCTGGAATCATAGAAGCCCTACAGTGCAGAAGGACGCTATTTGGCCCATCGTGCCTGCACTGACCACAAACCCAGCTCTTATCCCCGTAACCCCATTTATCCTACCAGACCCCCGACACTAAGTGGCAATTTAGCATGACCAATCCACCTAACCTGCACATCTTTGGAAGGAAACCGGAGCACCCGGAGGAAACCCACACAGACACAGGAAGAACGTGCAAACTCCACATAGACAGCGATCCAAGCAGGGAATCGAACCCAGGTCCCTGGCGCCGTGAGTCAGCAGTGTTAACCACTGTGCCACCGTGCCGTCCTGTTTTCCACCCTGTCGCAAACCTTGTTTTTTTTCCACCCCCTCCCCAACTTTCACTTGCTCAAAATCTATTACATTTCTAACTTTGCTCACTTCTGATAAGAAGTCATTGACCTGAAACATTGAGCGGGATTTTCCAGCCCTTCCCGCCAGCAGGATCATCCGATCCCCCTGAAGGCTCAGTATGATCAGAACCCTCCATGGCGGGTTCCCAGGCAGTGGGACAGGCAGGCTGTGCAGAACGCCATAGACTTTGGCAGGGACTGGAAGACCTCATCGGCAGTCAATGGTGAGCTGCCTCCACCATCGGAAAACATGCCATGGGGGCTATGGAAAATCCCACCCATTAACTCTGTCTCCCAATTCACAGATGCTACCTGACCTGCTGAGGAAGTACAGCATTTTCTATTACTTGAAAAACCTTGTGTCGGAATTTTTCTCTTCAGAAGTAGCAAAACTGATCTCATTGCTCAGAGACTTTAATCCCCACATTTGTGATCAAACTCTGTAACAAAACCCCTGATTATGTTTCTTTGAGTCACAACCCGTGTAAAATATAGGGATAGACGGGTCAAACCTGAGTGATGTTTCTCTGTAGCTATTATCATGTGTAATTATATCCACTCTGTGTATATACATACCCACATTGATATTAAACATACAATATACATACTATACATACAACACACAAGGCTCAGCTAAGGGCATTTGAAATGAAAGGACTCAGATGCACATTGGGTGTGTTACGGACAGGCAGACAAGCAGGTGCTTGAGAAAGCTGGAGTTAAGAGGAACTTGTTTCACACAGTGATATCCCATAGAATTGCTAAAGTGCAGAAGGAGGCCATTTGGCCCATTGAGCCTGCAGTGACAACAATCCCACCCAGGCCCTATCCCTGCATTTACCCTGCTAATCCCTCTGACACTAAGGGGCAATTTAGCATGGCCAATCAACCTAACCCGCACCTCTTTGGACTGTGGGAGGAAACCGAAGCACCCGACGGAAACCCATGCAGACACGGGGAGAATGTGCAAACTCCACACAGTCACCCAAGGCCGGAATTGAACCCTGGTCCCTGACGCTGTGAGGCAGCAGTGCTAACCACTGTGTCATCGTGCCTCCACTATCAAGGAAGCTGACATATTTTGAATATGGAGGGGGGATTGTTTGAGGGAAGGGGTGCAACTGAATCCCGACAGTGCAGAAAGAGGCCATTCGGCGCATTGAGCCTGTGCTGACAACAATGCCACCTAGACCTTATGCCCAAAACCCCACGTATTTACCCCACTAATTCCCCTGATATTAGGGGGCAATTTAGCATGGCCAATCCACCTACCCATACATCTTTGGACTGTGAGAGGAAACCAGAGCACCCGGAGAAAACCCCCGCAGACATGGGGAGAACGTGCAAACTCCACAAAGATAGTGACCCAAGGCTTGAATTGAACCCGGGTCCCTTGGCGCTGTGAGGCAGCAGTGCCAACCACTGTGCCACCGTGCCGTCCTTATTAAGGAAGCTGACATATGGAGAGGAGAGGGGATTGTTTGAGGGGAGGGATGCAAGGCAAAAACACCTGGAAAAAGGTGCAGAAGGAAGATGGATAACATGAGAAGGTGGACTGGCCACTCTAAGAGAATTAGGAATCAGTGGAGAAGGATTGTTCACAGTGTGGCCAAGGATAGATGAAAGACAAATGAATACAATGATACATCTTTAAAATTTGATGCATATCTTAGTAACTTTCTTTGTGCAGGATGTGAGCTTGGTTTGACTGACAATGCAAGGCACAGTGACAGTAGCTGCCTCTTACCCAGAGCGGCGGAGCGCAGTTGCTTCATGTGTTGCTCCATCAGGCGGGGGTCCCGGGAGCTGTAGGTGCCCAGCTCGGGGTAGAAGCTGGAGCCGATGTCCTCGGGGGGGCTGTGCCGGCCCCGCGGGTAACTGGCCGCCACCTTGGGGTCCCAGTGCGGCACCAGCGGGTGGTCCCAGCGCACGAAGCGGCCGTCCCAGCGCGGGTTGCCGTACCAGGCGTAGTAGAAGATGTGCAGGTCGGGGTTGGCGGGCGGGTATCCCGCCAGGCGGGCGGCGGTGGGGGGCAGCCGGCTGCCCGCTCTGCCCCCCGCGGGGGGCGGCCGCTGCAGCCCGGGGCTCGGCTCCCCCTCACCATCGGCGGCTCTCAGCGTCCTCAGAGCCATCATGGTGCCCAGGAGGAAGATGCTGAAGAGAGACAGCGCGATGCAGCTCCTCCTGCGGAATCTGGCCATCTCCCTCCTCACTCCCTCACTCCCTCCTCACTCACTCCCCCTCACTCCTCCCTCACTCACTCCCCCCCTCAGTCACTCATTCACTCCCTCCCCCCCTCCTCCCTCCTCTGCTGCTCTCGCTCTCAGTTTATACAGTCACAACAAAAAGCCCCGGTTTAAATTCTTCCCTCATCCTTCCGGAGATGCACAACATCCAGCCCAGTTACACACAGCCAGCTCCCTGAGTCTCAACACCCCCTCCTTCCCTTTCCTCCTTCACCATCCCCCCCCTTTCCTCTCCCTCCCTCTTTTCTCCCTCCTCTCCACTACCCCCTCTTTCCACACCCTGCCTCCCTCTTCCTCACTACCCTCCCTTTCCTCCCTCCCTCCTATCCACTACTTCCTCCTCCTCTCTCCCCTTTCCTCCTCCTCCCTCCCTTCCTCCTCTCTCCCCTCCACCACCTCCTCTTTCCTCCTCCTCTTTCCTCACCTGCTCCCTACCACCTCCTCTCCTCCTCCCTCCACTCCCTCCTCCCCTCCCTCCTCTCCTCCTCCCTCCCTCCCTTCCTTCCTCCCTCCCCTCCACCCTTCCTCCCCCTCCCTCACATTCCTCTCCTGCCCCTCTTTCCACCTCTCCACCACCCCCTCTTCCCCTCCTTCACTAAGTGTTGGATGGAGCTGTTAGTCTAAAGGATGCTCTGAATGCAGACTCTACCTTTGCTGGGGAAGTCACCAGTCACTAGAAACAGGCTGCGTTCAATCACATCCACACACAAAAATATATCATTTTCCCCCAAGCTGCCCCCTGAGACTCATCAATGTCTAGGCCAGTCTATTTGCTCAGAGCCTCAGACAGCTCAGCCCTGCTATCACAGGGTAGGATTGAAGAGGAGACTGTGTTGTTACTGTTGCTGCTGCTGCTCTGTGCATCTCACTTTTTTTTGGCAGTATCTGACAACCTTCTGTCACTTTGACTGGGAGGGGCTCCTGGATGTCAGGAGCAGTGATTGTTGAGTCTGGGTGACTCTGGAGGTCAGGCTCCCCTATTCTTACCCCACCCCCCCCAACTCCTTTCACATCAAAACACGGCAGCTCCCGGGAGTGGGGGGAAAGCAGGGAGGGGGGGGGGGGGGGAGAGGCTGGCTGGGGAGGGGATTTGCCAGCTCTACCCAATATCACACACCAATCCAACTCACCAGCCTGAAAGGAAATTTAAAAAAAGGATTTCAAAGTGGATTTCAAACAAAGAAAACCAGGCAATATAAGTCTTAATTTGTAATGCCAGTGTGGATGATTAAAAAACGGAAGCTATTTGAGCCCCCACTTTGCACCCGAAAGATGGAATTCCGAATCTTCAAATTGCAAAGATTGCTGACACTTTCAGTGTTTCTGTTTCCCTTTGCCCCACGTTTAGTTTTTTCTAGTTTTAGTTTATTTATTATTGTCACAAGTAGGCTTACATTAACACTGCAATGGAGTTACTGTGAAAATCCCCCAGTCACCACACTCAGGCGCCTGTTCAAGCACACTGAGGGAGAATTTAGCATGGCCAATGCACCTAATCAGCACGTCTTTTGGACTGTGGGAGGAAACCGGAGCATCCGGAGGAAACCCACGCAGACACAGGGAGAATGTGCAGACTCCGCACAGACAGTGACCCAAGCCGGGAATTGAACCCGGGTCCCTGGTGCTTTGACGCACTGTGCCACCATGCCGCGCATTTGGTGCCCACGTTCGGTGCCCATCTGAGCCCTCAGCAATTTCTCTCTCCACCTCTCCACCTCTCCACCATGCACGTGCATTTTGAGGTGCTCCTTCCAACCAACCCCTTTGATCCAGCTTTGTGCTAAAGTTCCCTTTTTGTTTTGCCTGTTTATCTGCTTTGCCTATGAAGTGCCTTGGGCTGACGAAGGGTCGCTCTAACTCGAAACGTTGGCTCTATTCTCTCTCCATAGATGTTGTCAGACCTGCTGAGATTTTCCAGCATTTTTGTTTTAGCAACTCATCATTGATTCCTTTGGCATGCTGAGTGTTGTGTACAGACTGGCCAAAGGTAACACTGGGAGATTTTCCCAGTGACCCTCTGAATGGTTCCCTGTTTTTGGTTTATCTGTCCCTCCTTTTTCCCCCCACAAATTTCCTATTGATTTCCAAATAGCAATAAGGTAAAGGGTTAGGGGGGCAAAATGCATTGGAGTGTCTGATCAGCCATGATCATATTAAATTTTGGAGCAGGCTTGATGGGCTGAATGGCTTACTCCTGTTCCTATTTCGATGGAAATAGTTCAGACAGATGTTAAAGGAACTGCCCCATTGTTTCACCCTATCATAAAAACATAGAATACCTATAGTGCAAAAGGAGGCCATTCGGGCCATCGCGTTTGCACCGACCACAATCCACCCAGGCCCTGTTCCCGTAATCCCACATATTTACTCTGCTAATCCCCTGACACTAGGGTCATTTTAACATGGCCAATCCACCTAATCCGCACATCTTTGGACTGTGGGAGGAAACCAGAGAACTTGGAGGAAACCCAGGCGGACATGGGGAGAACGTGCAAACTCCGCACAGACAGTGACGCAAGTCAGGAATCGAACCCGGATTCCTGGCGCTGTGAGGTAGCAGTGTTAACCACTGTGCCGCCGTGCTGCCCTATTGCACTAAGCCAAAATCTGCCCCAAGGAGTGAGGAATTTCCAATGTCTGTTCCAAATTTGCTTTTCGCTGGCTGAAATTTATGCTCACTGGTCATATTAAACAGGTGTACTTTGAAATGTTATTCTAGGTTTGGCCTCTGTTTAGGAACACAGAACAGATCATATATGAAGATGAGAAGAAACTTTTTCTCCCTGTAGGCCATGAAACTTTAGGTCTTGTTTCGCCAGAGACAATGGAGGCAAGGTCAATGGAAATGTTTAAGGCAGAGATAGATAGACTCTTGGCTAACAAGGGAGTCAAAAGTTGGGGTGGGAGGGGGCAGAATGTAGAGTTGAAGACACAATCAGCTCAGCTATGATCTTATCAAATGGTGGAGCAGGCTCGAGGGGCTGAATGGCCTACTCCTGCTTCTAACTTGTTTGGAAGAGTAAGTCATTTGCCACTATTCATAGAAATCATAAAATCCCTATAGTGCAGAAGGAGGCCATTCAGCCCATGGAGTCCACACCGACAACAATCCCACCCAGGTCCTATCCCTGCAACCCCACGTATTTCCCCTGCTAATCCCCCTGACACTAAGGGGTAATTTAGCACGGCCAGTCCAACTATTCTGCCGTCTTTTGACTGTGGGGGGAAACCGGAGCACCTGGAGGAAACCCCCACAGACACAGGTGGAAGAAAGTATGTCTGGGGTGTGTGGGGTCCTTGGTTATGTTGCTTTTCTGAGGCAGCGGGAAGTGTAGACAGAGTCAATGGATGGGAGGCTGGTTTGTGTGATAGTCTTCGTTCACGATCCTTTGTAGTTCCTTGTGGTCTTGGACAGAGCAGGAGCCATACCAAGCTGTGATACAACCAGAAAGGATGCTTTCTATGGTACATCTGTAGAAATTGGTGAGAGTTATAGTGGACATGCGAAATTTCCTTCCCCTCTTGAGGAAGTAGAGGCGTTGGTGGGCTTTCTTAACAATAGCCCAAGCATGGAGGGACCAGGACAGATTATTGGTGATCTGGACACCTAGAAACCTGAAGCTCTCGATCATTTCCATTTCATCCCTGCTGATGTAGACAGGGACATGTCCTCCACTATGCTTCCTGAAGTCGATGACTATCTCCTTCATTTTGCTGACATTTTTGGAGAGATTATTGTCGTTGCACCAATTCACCAGATTCTCTGTCTCCTTCCTGTACTCTGTCTCATCATTCTTTGAGATCTGACCCATTATGTCATCAGCAAGCTTGAAAATTGAGTTGGAGAGGAATTTGGCCACACAGTCATAGGAGTATAAGCTGTATAGTAAGGGGCTGAGGACACAGCCTTGTGGCACCAGTGTTGAGGATGATTGTGTAGGAGGTGTTGTTGCCTACCCTTACTGATTGTGGTCTGTGGGTGAGCGAGTTCAGGATCCAGTCGCAGAGGGATGGGCTGAGCCCCAGGCCACGGAGTTTGGAGATGAGTTTTGTAGGAACAATGGTGTTGAGCTGTAGTTAATAAATAAGAGTCTGATATAGGTGTCTTTGTTTTCTAGGTGTTCCATGGTTGAGTGCAGGGCCAGGGAGGACCTGTTGTGGCGATAGATGAACTGTAGTGGATCCAGCCAATCTGGGGGGCCGGAATTGATTTGTGCCATGGCTAACCTTTCGAAGCACTTCCTTGATGGATGTCAGAGCCAGTGGGTGATAGTCATAAAGGCACACTGCCTGGCTTTTCTTTGGTACAGGGATAACGGTCGTCTTCTTGAAGCAGATAGAGACCTCAGATTGGTGTAAAGAGAGGTTAAAGATGTCTGTGAATACCCCCGCTGGTCTTCGCAGGATCTGAGTGCTCGTCCAGGTATCCATCCGGGCCAGTTGCTTTCCGTGGGTTGACTTTTGAGAACGTTGATTTGACATCTGCGATGGTAACCTCGATACAGGTTCGTCCGAGGCTTCCGCAGTGGAGGGCGTGCTCTCGCTGATCTCTTGTTCAAAACAGGCATTGAAAGCATTGAGCTCATCCGGGAGGGGTGCATTGGTGTCAGCGATTCTACATGCCTTCACCTTGTAGCCTGTTATGTCTTGCAGACCTTGCCATAGTCGGTGGGAATCTGTGTGGCTGGCTTGGGACTCTAGCTTGGTTCGGCACTGTCTTTAGGCATCTTTGATGGACCTCCGTAGATCCATATTGCTCCTTTCTCATCAAAGTCAAAAATGGGAGGTTCTTATGTACAACTGAAGAGGAAAGCACAGGAGTAGGGAACCGCATCGGTTCCCAGCCCTACAGTCCTTTAAAGATCAGGCCCATTCTATTTAGATCCACTCTATCGAAACCTTTCATAACTTTAAAGAACTTGATTAGGTCATCCCTCGGTCTTTTTTCAAGTTCCCCGCAGTCGTCGTGTAAATCTTTCATTTTATCCTCCATTTCCTTCTTCCTCACTTACTTGCCAAAAATCCCCTTAAATTCCTCGATACAACTCACTTCAGCCACACACCGTGGTAACGAGTTCTACGTTCTCACCAGTTTTTGAGAAAAAAAGTTTATTCAGAATTCCCTATTTGATTCCTGGGTGACTATTTTATGTTGATGGCCTCTAGTTATGCTCCCCCGCACAAGTGGAAATATTGAGCAGGATTTGACCTCACCCCATGCCCAAGCTGCAACTCTCATGCACAGCTATTTTAAAATCTAAATGTCCTAATTGGGTAGGAGGTGAGCTCAGCACCCAATTAATAGCCTGCAATGTCTCCGAGAGGCAGGAGCTGCCTGCAGAGCTTGTGAGGAAAAAGCAGATGGCAGCCATGATGGGGACTTGTCAAATAGAGCAGGCAGCCCCTTATAGGGCCAACAGCAATGACGGGAACGAAAGGGGCCATGCAGGGAAAGTGAAGGTCCAGCGCACTCAATGACACAGCTCGGCCCATTGAAAAACAGCTGCAACACGAAGACAAATAAACTTTTGTCCCTGTTGCAAACCCAACAGCTGTTCACTAATATGCAACAGGCAGCTCAGGTTCACTGGAATAAAATTTACACATTCTATTCTGCACCGACAGGCTCCTCAACAAGCTCCTGAAGGAGCTTCAGAAATCATTAATTAGTGGCAAGTGGGTTTCCTCCTCACCATCTTCCAACATTACTAAGTGTCCTGAAGACATCAGGACCCTGAGATGACCTCCAGGACTATGACTTTGAAATCCTGCCTGCATCGGGTCCAAACATTACAGTCCTTTAAAGATCAAGCCCATTCTATTTGGATCCACTCATCAAAACCTTTCATAAGGACTAGACAGGGTAGATGCAGGGAGGATGTTCCCGATGATGGGGGTGTCCAGAAACAGGGGTCACAGTCTGAGGATACAGGGTAGACCATTTAGGACGGAGGTGAGGAGTCATTTCTTCACCCAAAGAGTGGTGAGCCTGTGGAATTCATCACGACAGGAAGTTGATACCAAACCATTGAATATATTCAAGAGGCGACTAGATATAGCACTTGGAGCGAATGGGATTAAAGGTTATGGGGAGAAAGGATTAGGCTATTGAGTTGGACGCTCAGCCATGAATGAATGGTAGAGGGCCAAATGGCCTCCTCCTGCTCCTATCTTCTATGTTTCTATGTTTCTATAACTTTAAATAACTTTATTAGGTCATCCCTTGGCCTTCCCTTTTCTGGCGAAATGAAAGCAGTCAATCCTTTCCTGATGTGCCGCACACTTCTGGTATCATCCTTGTAAATCTTCTCTGCACCCTGTCTAGTGCCTCTATAACCTTTTCATAACATAGGAATCAGAAATAATTGCAGGATGTTAAGAGTAGTCTAACCAAGGTTGAATAAAGGTTTAACAAAACTTCCTAGTTTTCAGTTATATCCCTCTAGAAATAAAGCCCAGTGCTTTATTTGCATTTTTATTTTGATTTGATTTTGATTTGATTTATTATTGTCACATATATTAACATACAGTGAAAAGTATTGTTTCTTGTGCGCTATTCAGACAAAGCATACCGTTCATAGAGAAGGAAACGAGAGAGCGCAGAATGTAGTGTCACAGTCATAGCTAGGGTGTAGAGAAAGATCAACTTAATGCAAGGTAGGTCCATTCAAAAGACTGACAGTAGCAGGGAAGAAGCTGTTCTTGAGTCGGTTGGTACGTGACCTCAGACTTTTGTATCTTTTTCCTGACGGAAGAAGGTGGAACAGAGAATGTCCAGGGTGCATGGGGTCCTTAATTATGCTGGCTGCTTTTCCGAGGAGGCAGGTTTGCGTGATGGATTGGGCTACACTCATGACTTTTTGTAGTTCCTTGCAGTCTTGGGCAGAGCAAGAGCCATACCAAGCTGTGATACAACCAGAAAGAATGCTTTCTATGGTGCATCTGTAGAAGTTGGTGAGAGTCGTAGCTGACATGCCAAATTTCCTTAGTCTTCTGAGAAAGTAAAGGCGTTGGTGGGCTTTCTTCATTGTAGTATCGGCATGGTGGGACCAGGACCGGTTATTGGTGATCTGGACACCTAAAAACTTGAAGCTCTTGACCCTTTCTACTTTGTCCCCGTTGATGTAGACAGGGGCATGTTCTCCTTTACGCTTCCTGAAGTTGATGACAATCTACTTCATTTTGTTGACATTGAGGGAGAGATTATTGTCGTCGTACCAGTTCACCAGATTCTCTATCTCATTCCTGTACTCCGTCTCGTCATTGTTTGAGATCTGACCCAATACGGTGGTGTCGTCAGCGAACTTGAAAATTGAATTGGAGGGGAATTTGCCACACAGTCATAGGTGTATAAGGAGCATAGTAGGGGGCTGAGAACACAGCCTTGTGGGGCATCGGTGTTGAGGATGATCATGGAGCAAGTGTTGTTGCCTATCCTTACTGGTGGAGGTCTGCGGGTTAGGAAGTTCAGGATCCAGTCGCAGAGGGAGGAGCCGAGGCTCAGGTCACGGAGTTTGGAAATGTGTTTCGTGGGAATAATGATGTTGAAGGCTGAGCTGTGGTCAATAAATAGGAGTCTGACCTATGGTGAAATCTTGAATGATTGATGTATTTGTCAATCAAGATCACCGTTATTTCATTTAGGCTTGCAACTTCTGAGTAATAACTAATCTTTCTATTTTTCTTATCAAAATGTAGTGTCTCACATTTATGTGTTGAGCTTCATTCACCAATTATTTTCCCATTTTGCAAGTTTATTAATTCCTTTTTTAATTTGCTGCGGTTCTTCTCAACATTGACTATTCCTTCCCCACCTGGCAATTTGGCGCCATCTGCAAAGTTAGAAATTGTGTTGCCAATATTGATGCTCATTTTACTTTCCCAAGTCCCGTTTTCAGCTCAAAATGAGTTTTACTTCACTCCTATTATTTTTGTTAGTGTTATACTTATGTCCTTTGCAATTATTATCTTAAAGCTTATTATGTTATGGTCACTATTGCTAAGATGTTCTCCTACTTTTATTTAACTGAGGGACTGGGAGGTGATGGAGCAAGTTTAGAATGGTGAGTGGCAATTTATAATCTCAAAAGATCATAAGGAATATGGATAGGAGTAGACCATTTGGCCCACTGAGCTTTCTCTGCTATTCAGTAAGATCAGGTCTGATTTGATTTTGGTCTTAACTAGATGATGGCCTGTGGTATTATCGCTAGATTATTAATCCAGAAATTCAACTAATGCTCTGGGGACCCAGGTTCAAATCCCACCACGGCTGATGGTAGAAATTAAATTCAATTAAAAGGTAACCGGAATTAAGAATCTACTGAAGACCATGAAACCATTGTCAATTGTCGGAAAACCCATCTGGTTCACTAATGTCCTTTAGGGAAGGAAATCTGCCATCCTTACCCAGTCTGGCCCACATGTGACTTCAGAGCCACAGCAATATGGTTGACTCTCAATTGCCCTCGGACAACTAGGGATGGGCAATAAATGCTGGCCAGCCAATGACACCCATGCTCCATGAATAAGTAGAAAAAAATAAAATAACTCCACTATTCTGCCTGTATATTCAATCATTAGACTTTCCCAGCTGTGTCAAATCTGACTCCATGTCCACACAGATATACTTTCCGACAGGAGTTGGTGGATAAGTGATCAGGAGTTTCATAGAACCATAGAATCCCTACAATGCAGAAAGAACCCAGTCGACCCATTGAGTCTGCACCGACAACAATCCTACCCAGGCCCTATCACCGTAAGCCCACGTGTTTTCCCTGACACAAAGAGGCAATTTTGCATGGCCAATCAACTGAACACTGTGGAGTGTGGGAAAAATAAGGGGCACCCGAGAGGAAACCCGTGCAGACACGTGCAACCTCCATACAGATACTCATCCAAGGCTGGAATTGAACCCAGGTCCCTGACACTGTGAAGTAGCAATGCTAACCACTGTGCTGCCTTACTGCCCAAGTACAAGCACCAGCTGATAGTATTTTTCTCAGGCTCAGAGAACACAAGAAAATTGCACTTTGATTAGACACGTTAATGCAAATCAGAAGTTGAACGAAAGGCCAACTCAGGCATGCAGTACATTAAATTGGAAGCCGGTGTTTGGAACAGGGCAACGTGTCTCCCCATAAAGCAGCTCAGAGAGCAACAAAGCTATTATTAATAGAGGCTTCCAGAGCATCCTTCTGTTGTCACAGCAATAATCCACATGGAAGCATCCAAAGGAACATTTAAAGTAATCTATTCTAATTGTGCGATCGTTTGTAAGACCCAAGTGAGATTCAGTGATAGACCTGAAACATATTTCAGGTATTAATGCAGCTCAGTATAGTTTATGATTTTCATCAAATAGATTTTAAAACCATTTTGCTATTCTCGGGAGGCAGGGCTTTGTGAAGGAGAAGGTTTAGCTCATAATTTTTTTATGCTTCTATGGCAATAATTTTAAGTTTCCAATTCTGAGATTTGACATCACTTAATGTTATAATGAGAAGTGGCCATGTGTTAATGAATAGTATTATAATCTCGGCACATACAATTCACTCCATCCATTGTGTACTGCTGCTGGAGGAAATGATTTATTTCTCAATATCTGTATGTATAACTGTTACAAAATGGAGAGTCCTCATGGTGTATTTCTATTCCATTTTCTTCTTCATTTTTTTTCAGGGTTAAAACTACATTCACTTAAAGGGGTAACCCAGTCTAAGAGTTACAATGTTCATTCAGACACCACTTTAAGTGGACCAACCCATATAAATACTGTGGCTACCGGAACAGGTCAAAGGCTACGAGTACTGTGGTGATAACACACTCCTGACTCCCCAAAGCCTGACCACCATCTACAGTCAGGAGTGTGATGGAACACTTCCCACTTGCTTGGATGGGTGCAGCTCCAACAACACTCAAGAAGCTTGACACCATCCAGGATAAAGCAGCCCGCTTGGTCGGCACCACATCCACAAACATCAACTACCTCTACCACCGACGCTCAGTAGCAGCAGTGTGTACTATCCACAAGATATTCTGCAGCAATTCACCAAAGATCCTTAGACAGCACCTTCCAAACCCACGACCACTTCCATCTAGAAGGACATGGGTAGCAGATACATGGACACACCACCACCTGCAAGTTCCCCTCCAAGCCACTCACCATCCTGACTTGGAAATATATCGCCATTCCTTCATGGTTGCTAGGTCAAAATCCTGGGATTCCCTCCCTAACGGCATTGTGGGTTAACTGACAGAACATGGACTGCGCGATTCAAGAAGGCAGCTCACCACCACCTTCTCAAGGGCAACTAGGGATGGGCAATAAATGCTGGCCAGCTGGCGACGCCCATGTCCTACGAATGTATTAGAAAAAAGAGATAAATGTTCCTCATTTTGCAAAATGGGTTTGACGTATAAGTTATTAATAGCAGTTTTGCAACGTTTCAGTTGGTCTCACTAGAACATTTTCCTTTTAATTGTTGGCTTTATTCGGAAATGGTTGATTGAGGCTAGTGGCGTTTGAAACACGGTGAAAAATAGATATTAGGAACAGCTTATAGATAGTATCTGCTGACACTCACAGGCCCTATGCCTGCAGAAATTCTCAGTGTCTTTAATTCGACACAAATAGTAGCTTTATTTTTGGAAAACATTTTTTGTTTGATTAGTTGGTCACTGTTCAAACTTCAAAGTTATGGAAAACATATCATGGTCTATCTTGTGGTAATTCCAATGGTTCTTCTGAAATCAGGAGAGAGGTTTGAGGTTTAGTGCGGTGAAATTAAACTTTGTGTTGTAATCTTTAAGAGTTCTTTATAATTGTTCATGGCAGCACGGTGGCACAGTGGTCAGCAATGCTGCCTCACAGCGCCAGGGACACAGGTTCAATTATAGCTCTGGGTGCCTGTCTGTGTGGAGTTTGCACATTCTCCTCATGTCTGTGTGGGTTTCCTCCATGCGCTCTGGTTTCCTCCCACAGTCCAAAGATGCGCAGGTTAGGTTGGTGGGCCATGCTAAATTGCCACTTAGTGTCAGGGGGACTTGCAGAGTAAATACGTAGGGTTAGGGAGAAAGGGTGGGGGTTGGGTGGGCCTGGGTAAGATGCTCTGTTAGAGAGTTGGTGCAGACTCGATGGGCTGAGTTGCCTCCTTCTGCACTGCAGGGATTCTAAAAGCATTTAGGCAGGATAGATGCAGAGAGGATATGGGAGAATCCAGAAGATAGGGCTATAAATACTAGTTACTAATAAATCCAATAGGGAAATACTCTTTACTCAGAGAGGGGTTAGAATGTGGAACTCGATACCACAGTAAATGGTTGGGGCAAATAGTTTAGATGCTTTTAAAAAGAAACTAAATGAGTACTTGAGGGAGGAAGGAATGGAAAGGAAAGTGGCTGGAATTTTGCCGCCTGCCTGCCATGGGAATCGGAGCGGGCGAGGGGCAGGCCATGGGAAAGGTCCCTTGACCTATGGGCGAGATTTTACTGTTTCAGGATGAGGGAGGCTGTAAAATCCCACCCATAGGTTGGGACTTTCCTGTCCCGCCTGCCACGGGAATTGTAGCGGGCGGGGGCGGACCATATGGAGGTCCGTTGGCCTCGGATGGGATTTTCCGGTCTTGGGGCAAGCGCAGCAGAAAATCCCGACACGATAGCACGGTGGTTAGCACTGCTGCTTCACAGCTCTGGGGACCTGGGTTCGTTTCCCAGCTTGGGTCACTGTCTGTGTGGAGTTTGCACATTCTCCTCGTGTCTGCGTGGGTTTCCTCCGGCTGCTCCGGTTTCCTCCCACAGCTCAAAGATGTGTGGGTTAGGTTGATTGGCCATGCTAAAATTGTCCCTTAGTGTCCTGGGATGCATAGATTAGAGGGATTAGTGGGTAAAATATGTTGGGATATGGGGGTCGGGCCTGGGTGGGATTGTGGTCGGTGCAGACTCGATGGGCCGAATGGCCTCTTTCTGTACTGTAGGGTTTCTATGATTTCTATGATTTTCAATGCTGATTGGCTGAGTTGTAGTGGATGGAATTGTTACAAGCTCATGTAGAGTAAAAACATCAGCAAAGACTTGTTGGACCAACTGTTTCTCTGTTGTATATTGTATAGAACTCTATGCTGTGGAGGATGCTTCATTACAACTGAGAGGTTTAGTTAAATGTTGTACATTTGTTATTTTTGCATCACAGTGTGGACAACATTCTGTGCGCTATTGTGACCTGTTTATTGATTTTGCAACTACTCATTTGCTGCCAGTGTAAGTTATACATGAAGCCATCATCTGATAGAGCATTTATCATGTTTCCCTTTGAAACCTAGGAGATCACAAACTAGCTTATGACTTATCCAGTAAATTAAATAGAGTCACAGCATTCTGCCTCCCTGATAAGGTACACACTCTAATTTCTGAAAGCAGAGGGTCACTTACAGGAATGAGAACAGAAATACTCAGCAGGTAAGACAGTTATCAATGGAGAGAGAAAAATAGAGGCTAACATTTTGGACCATAACCTCTCATCTGGACTGGAAGATGTTTGCTAATTAACAGGTTTTAAGTCAGCACAGAAGCAGGGAAGAGGGGAGAACCAAAGTTTCTCTGATTGGGTGGAAGGTAGAAGAGATGAAATGATTAAAGAATTGATGCTATGAGTCAAAAGGAAGTGATAAGGGGACAAGTGAAGAAGCAATGGGTGAGATTCTGCCCCCCTCCCCCACCCCCCTCAGCCTTTTTCTTGGTGGCGGGAGGCGTTGCACCACTTGCAGGTGACGGGTTCTTCTTCTGGTCCCGCCGCTGTCAATGGGAATTCCCACTGAAGCCACCCCTCGGCAGGGAGTGCATGCTGACGGGACCAGAGAATCCCGCCGCCATGAATGGCCAGAGAATCCCAGCCAAAAGATGTGTCCAGAGGAGATGTGAGTAGGAACAGCAGAAATGTCACCAGCAGTGACTATCAGAGAAAATGGTGGTCAGAAAAGGTATTCAGATTGGCCACACATTTCTGGTATCTTCAGATTTTATTTCAGATTTCCAGCATCTGCAGAATTTTGCTTTTGTATGGGTGTTTTATTCATTTCCACTGATGTCCACTTTGAAGAAGTTATCCTGTTCACTCTGATGGAACTTTCATTTGTTTCTTGTACCTTGTTCATTGCTTCATTGCTTTGTTTCCTTTCTGGGATTTGATCATGTGGTAAAAACTGGGTGGCATGGACAAGTTGGGCCGAAGGGCCTGTTTCCATGCTGTAAACTTCTATGTATTCATTTTCAAATCACATTTCTATGCTCAGCAACTGCTTTGACGTATTCCATTTGGACTCCAGCTGAAACTGCATGTTTCGGGTCAAGCTGCGGTTACAAATATCTTCAGTGTTCCTCAACCCTCTGTTCTCACAGCTCCTGGAATCCAAACTCAATCCCATGAGCTGCCACATGCACATTCCCAACCTCTCTCTTCAACAGCACCAACTAGCTCCACCTCAAAGCCGCCCTGGTCCACAGTTTCACTTCATTCTTCAACTCATCTGGCACTTTAATACCTTTTTTCCTTCCTTTCAGATGTCAAGGATTGCAAGATCAACCGCTTTAACACTAATGAGCTTCCAGATCCTTTTTTCCCTTTGCTTTCCTCTGACCCAATCCCTTCTTCCAATCTCAATTCTTGCTATGTTTTCACAATGGCATCTGACCTGACCCTGAGCAATAAATTCGCAGCAAAGACCTCAACTTCGACGTTTTAAACCCCCACCTCAATGAATTTTGAGCTTGGCATGAAACTGAGCTCCTCTTTTGTCACCTTCAGCCTCATGCCCAATTCTTTAGCCAGGAAACTCCTCCTTGCACAGCAAATCCTTCCTCCCATCTTCTTAGTTCGACTTAGACCCTTCCCTCAGTCCTCTTTTCCTCTCTGGATCTTTCCATTGAGAACTTCTGGCATGATGTCGGCTGTCTCAGTTTCTCTGCTTGCCTCACTCTCTCCAACCTACCTCTCACTGCACCTCTGACACTTCAGAGGGTTGTGCAACTTCAGAACTCTGCCTCGGAAGATGGTGAAGGTGGGGTGGTCATTGAATATTTTTAAGGCAGAAATAGATGGATTCATGTTAGGCAAGGGAGTCAAAGGTTATCGGGGGTGGGTGGGGAATGTGGAATTCTAAATGCAAACAAATCAGCCATGGTTTTATTGAATGGCGGAGCAGGCTTGAGGAGCAAAATGGCCTACTTCTGCTCCTAGTTCATATATTCTCATCTTCCTGTAAGGACTCTATTGCATTCTCCCAGTTTCTCCATCTTAGTTGCATCCTTCCATACTAGTGAGTCTGATATGTCTTCCTCTTTCCTCCACCAAGGACTTCTCCCCATAGTGACAGGGCTCTTGACTATGTCAATTCCATTTCCCACATTCCTTCACTCCCCATTCCCCTTGTCCTCACCTTCACCCCATCAGACTCTGTATCCATCCATCTCCATCATCACCATCTCCAACGTGGCAGGGAAGAGTGGGGGAGGCTGGATTTTGGAGGCCAGATAGGTTGACATAAAGGGGGAGTACTTAGGAAGGGTGCTCCCAACGTGCACAGGGCACCGTCCCCACCCCCTCCACAAAAGGATGTACCCCCTACCCTCCTGCCTTTTCACCAGCTTTGGCCTTCTTATTTACCCCATCTTCCACTGCCCAGCTATATTTAGACAGTGGAGAAACATTGAGGGCCTTAAGTAGGCAAAATATAATCCAGGCCTCTGTTTCTCTCACCACAGTTACTGACTGACCTGCTGTGCATTTCCAGTATTTGCCGTTTTTTCGATTTGCAACAGCCACAGTATTTTGCTTGTTTTTTTTAAAGTTACAGCAATGATATCTGCTGCTATGGATCATAGAATCATTGAATCATACAGCGCAGGAGAGGCCCTTTGGCCCATCGAATCTGCACCAACACATTAGAAACACCTGAACTCCCACCTAATCCCACCTGCCAGCACTTGGCCCATAGCCCTGAACATTATGATGTGCCAAGTGCTCATCCAGATACTTTTTAAAGGATGTGAGGCAACCCACCTCTTCCATCCTCACAGGCAGCGCATTCCAGACTGTCACCACCCTCTGGGCAAAAAAGCTTTTCCTCACATTCCCCCCTAAACCTCCTGCCCCTCACCTTGAAACTATGTCCTCTTGTGACTGACACTTCAAATAAGGGAATAGCTGCCCCTTAGCCACTCTGTCCATGTCCCTCATAATCTTGTACCTCGATCAGATTGCCTTCAGTCTTCTCTACTCCAATGAAAACAACCCACTTCTACCCAACCCCTCTTCACAACTTAACTGTTCCATCCCAGGCAGCAGCCTGGTAAATCCCCTCTGCACCCCCTCCAGTGCAATCACATCAAAGAACAAAGAACAAAGAACAGTACAGCACAGGAAACAGGCCCTTCGGCCCTCCAAGCCTGTGCCGCTCCTTGGTCCAACTAGACCAATCGTTTGTATCCCTCCATTCCCAGGCTGCTCATGTGACTATCCAGGTAAGTCTTAAACAATGTCAGCGTGCCTGCCTCCACCACCCTACTTGGCAGCGCATTCCAGGCCCCCACCACCCTCTGTGTAAAAAACGTCCCTCTGATATCTGAGTTATACTTCGCCCCTCTCACCTTGAGCCCGTGACCCCTCGTGATCGTCACCTCCGACCTGGGAAAAAGCTTCCCACTGTTCACCCTATCTATACCCTTCATAATCTTGTACACCTCTATTAGATCTCCCCTCATTCTCCGTCTTTCCAAGGAGAACAACCCCAGTCTACCCAATCTCTCCTCATAGCTAAGACCCTCCATACCAGGCAACATCCTGGTAAACCTTCTCTGCACTCTCTCTAACGCCTCCACGTCCTTCTGGTAGTGCGGCGACCAGAACTGGACGCAGTACTCCAAATGTGGCCTAACCAGCGTTCTATACAGCTGCATCATCAGACTCCAGCTTTTATACTCTATACCCCGTCCTATAAAGGCAAGCATACCATATGCCTTCTTCACCACCTTCTCCACCTGTGTTGCCACCTTCAAGGATTTGTGGACTTGCACACCTAGGTCCCTCTGTGTTTCTATACTCCTGATGACTCTGCCATTTATTGTATAACTCCTCCCTACATTATTTCTTCCAAAATGCATCACTTCGCATTTATCCGGATTAAACTCCATCTGCCACCTCTCCGCCCAATTTTCCAGCCTATTTATATCCTGCTGTATTGCCGACAATGTTCTTCGATATCCGCAAGTCCAGCCATCTTCGTGTCATCCGCAAACTTGCTGATTACACCAGTTACACCTTCTTCCAAATCATTTATATATATCACAAATAGCAGAGGCCCCAGTACAGAGCCCTGCGGAACACCACTGGTCACAGACCTCCAGCCGGAAAAAGACCCTTCGACCACTACCCTCTGTCTCCTATGGCCAAGCCAGTTCTCCACCCATCTAGCCACTTCTCCTTGTATCCCATGAGCCTTAACCTTCTTAACCAACCTGCCATGCGGGACTTTGTCAAATGCCTTACTGAAATCCATATAGACGACATCCACGGCCCTTCCTTCATCAACCGTTTTTGTCACTTCCTCAAAAAACTCCACCAAATTTGTAAGGCATGACCTCCCTCCTATAATGTAGCGACTAGAACTGCACTCAGTACTCCAGCTGTGGTCTCACCAACGTTCTATACAATTCCAACATGACTTCCCTGCTTTTGTAATCTATGGCTCGATCAATAAAGGCAAGTGTCCCACATGCCTTTTCACCACCCTGCTAACATGCCCTTCCACCTTCAGAGATCTGTGGACAAACATGCCAACGTCCCTTTGTTCCACAGAACTTCATAGAATCATAGAATCCCTACAGTACAGAAAGAGGCCATTCGGCCCATCGAGTCTGCACCGACCACAATCCCACCCAGGCCCTACCCCCATATCCCTACATATTTTACCCACTAATCCCTCTAACCTACGCATCTCAGGGCACTAAGGGGCAATTTTAGCATGGCCAATCAACCTAACCCGCACATCTTTGGACTGTGGGAGGAAACCGGAGCATCCGGAGGAAACCCACGCAGACATGAGGAGAATGAGCAAACTCCACACAGACAATGACCCAAGCCAGGAATCGAACCCAGGTCCCTGGAGCTGTGAAACAGCAGTGCTAACCACTGTGCCACCGTGCCGCCCACTTCCTAGTGTCTTACCGTACATTGAATACTTCCTTGCCAAATTACTCCTTCCAAAGTGTATCACCTCACACATGAGAAAAATATTGAAGTAAAATCCACCAGTTAACAGATAATTTCTGTTTGTGTAGCCCATATGTATCAGGTTAATTTATGTAAAAATTATATATAACAGAACTGATTTTCAGCGTGTGTTTGTTCTTCGTTATTTCTCTTCATTGTTTTTCACTAGAACCCCAACAAGGGTGACAGGGAGCCTAAAGATCAATTTAAAATTCCCAGGTTAAATCACAAGTATTTGGATGTCAGTCAATTTTTAAAATATATTAACATGGAAGAAGGCACCTTGTATTTTCAGTGTACTCTTGTTTGTTCTGCACATTTCAGCCATGGGCCGCTTTTGAGGGATTCTCCGAGGCCAATTCTACTTTAAGTTTATATGTGTCATGTTGATGGGAAATCCGCGGTGTGCTGGTGGTACAGTGGTATGATCCCAGCATGATTGATAATCACCTTGGCTTTTGCTGTGTAATTGATCATTCACAGTACAGCTGCAGTTGGTCTGAAAGTGAAATATTGTCCCCCTGGGGGAGGTTTTTAGATGTGTGTTTTCAAATGATCTGAGTCATGAAGAGGTGATTTGGTTAGGCACCAACATTGAAATTTAACTGGGGGTGTGCTGCATTCTGTACCTGCGCAGCCATCCTCCTATCTGATCAAAAGGGTGAGATGGATCTTTAGTATAATCCAGTGTTGCTAAGGGAACTGAAGATTGGAGGCACCAGGCAACCCAACAATGAATTATCTTCCTCCCCACCCACTCCTCTCCACACCCCCCCCCCCCATCCCTCCCTACCACCCGCGGTCTCCGTGCCTCGTTTCGGCAGATGTAGGGAAGGCAGGTGGTGGGGATATAGCGGAGATAGTGGCCGGAATTCTCTGACCTTGACGTGGCTGGGAATCTCTGATCTCGCTGCTGTGGATGCAAATTTGATTGAGCGCCAGATTCTCCATTCTCGCTGGCAGCACTGGCGGGACGTACCACATCGGAGGATTGCGGTCAGTGCTTTCACCCATCGGACCCAGATGAATAAGAGGCCCTCCCACTGACCCTTCAATTTGAATACAATCAGGGCAGGAGGAGGCTCACTGATGATCATTGGAACTCAATAGATCTGAGGGTGGGAATGGAGGTGGTTGTGGGTTGTGCGGTGCCCAATGCCAGAATCCCAAGATGATGCCTTATACCTTGTCCTTCAAAACGTCTGTCAGATAACCAGGAAAGAGAGGTCTGGGGTGTTGAGAATAAAGAAAAGTAAAGTTTATTTATTAGTGTCGCACGTAGGCTTACATTATCAATGCAATGAAGTTACTGTGAAAATCCCCTAGTTGCCACATTCCGGCATCTGTTCGGGTACACTGAGGGAGAATTTAGCATGGCCAATGTACCTAACCAACACGTCTTTGGATTGTGGGAGGAAACCGGAGCACCTGGAGGAAACCCACACAGACACGGGAAGAATGTGCAAACTCCGCACAGACAGTGACCCAAGCCGGGAATCGAACCTGGATCCCTGGCGCTGTGAGGCAGCAGTGCTAACCACTGTGCCACCGTGCCACCCAATGGAGGAATTATCGTCATTTTTCTCTGAGGAGTGACTTTCCTGAGGTTACGGTCTCTGTCCTCAGCAACCCAAATGGCTTGTCCCAAGAGGGCAAGAACAGAAATGGTGAATAAGATTGGGAGTTATATTGATGTTTTAGGAATCTCATAATGGATAGTTCACCGCATCAATTTTTAAACATTGAAAGGGGGTGGAGGTATGAGAGAATTATATTCGAGGATCTGACCTCCTCTTCCCTCCCTTTACACATCCCTAAACAAGCTGGTAAACACTCCTGCTGTTATTGTACTGTTGTTCCGCTTCCATACATCTCAGAAACAAATCTGCACAGCTGCTCAGTTGACAGCTATGAAAAGATTTTCTTCCAACTGAGTGCACTGATCCCTCCCCGTGAACCCCCTCCCTTTGTATTCACACGCTGACTCTGACTGTGTACCTGTGATGATCTCAATGGGATACTTGCAAAAGGGGAGGTGCTGAATGTTCTGTACAATTATAATCACTCGAGATTATTTCACCTTCAGGGATGCAAAACAGATGTGTGAAATGTTTTCTTTCAGCATTTTGTTGACTGAGTAATGTGTGAAATAAAAAACCCAAAAATACTGGAAATGTTCAGAGGGTCAGACAGCACCTTGAGAGAGAAAAACAGTGTTAATGTTTCAAGTCAATGACCTCTCAGCAAAACTGGGTGGTCATGATCTAACTGCTGATATATATTACAGTCTGATATATCATGGAAAGTAAGAAGTCTCACAACACCAGGTTAAAGTCCAACAGGTTTATCTGGCAGCACAAGCTTTCGGAGTCTCGCTCCTTCTTCAGGTGAGCGAGGAGTTGTGTTCACAAACAGGGCATATACAGACACTAACTCAATTTACAAGATAATGGTTGGAATGCGAGCCTTTACAGGTAATCAAGTCTTAAAGGTACAGACAATGTGAGTGGAGAGAGGGCCAAGCACATGTTAAAGAGATGTGTATTGTCTCCAGCCAGGACAGTTAGTGAGATTTTGCAAGCCCAGGCAAGTCGTGGGGGTTACAGATAGTGTGACATGAACCCAAGATCTCGGTTGAGGCCGTACTCATGTGTGCGGAACTTGGCTATCAGTTTCTGCTCAACAATTCTGCGTTGCCGTGTGTCGTGAAGGCCGTGTCCCCCGGTGCCACAGTAGAAAACAGTACCATTGCAGGGAAGTCCATTGTCAACTTGTCGGACTACACACTTCAACCAGACGAAATTGAAGTTCTCAGCCGAGGGCTCAATTTCTGCCCCACCACCAAAATGGACCCCATCAGTTCCACAGCGGACACAGAGGAATTCATCAAGCGAATGAGTCTGCGGGAGTTCTTCCACAAACCCCAAGAGGCCAACAGCGAACACAGTGAGACAGCCAATGAACCGGAACAGCCGACAGAAAGATTCAGGGTGCAGCAACTAAAGAGGAAAGAGTTGAATTGGACTCCTCCGGAAGGCCGCTGCCCTTGACTTGACATGTATG
Source organism: Mustelus asterias (assembly GCF_964213995.1). Lineage (NCBI taxonomy): Eukaryota > Metazoa > Chordata > Chondrichthyes > Carcharhiniformes > Triakidae > Mustelus > Mustelus asterias. Next base: position 38,397,721 of record NC_135821.1, read on the forward strand.
CCCAAGCTGTCAGGAGGTGCGTCAATGCCAGATTCATCAGCTGCACTCACAAGACAGCCCCGAACATCAGCCAAGCATAACGCAACACCATCTGCACTCTCAAGACCAATCGCAACATTGTCATCAAACCAGCAGACAAAGGAGGGGCCACCGTTATACTGAACAGAACGGATTACTGCAAAGAAGTGTACCGACAACTGAACAATGAGGAACACTACAGACAGTTACCCGCAGATCCGACCAAACAACACACCCGTCAACTCAACAGACTGATCAAGACCTTTGATCCGGACCTTCAGAGCACCCTCTGTGCTCTCATCCCCCGTTGGAGATCTTTACTGCCTCTCGAAGATACGCAAAGCCAACACACCTGGCCGTCCCATCGTATCAGGCAATGGGACCCTGTGTGAGAACCTCTCCGGCTACATTGAGGGCATCCTGAAACCCATTGTACAAAGAACCCCCAGCTTCTGTCGCGACACTATGGACTTCCTACAGAAACTCGGCACACATGGAACAGTTGAACCAGGAACGCTCTTCGTCACGATGGATGTCTCGGTATTCTACACCAGCATCCCCCACGACGATGGCATTGCTGCAACTGCCTCGGTACTCAATGCCGACAACTGCCAATCTCCAGATGCAACTCTACAACTCATCCGCTTCATCTTGGACCACAACGTCTTCACCTTCAACAACCAGTTCTTCATCCAGACACACGGAACAGCCATGGAGACCAAATTCACACCTCAATATGCCAACCTTATGCACAGGTTCGAACAAGACTTCTTCACCGCACAGGACCTTCAACCGACGCTATACACTAGATACATCGATGACATTTTCTTCCTTTGGACTCATGGCGAACAATCATTGAAACAACTATATGATGACATCAACAAGTTACATCCCACCATCAGACTCACCATGGACTACTCTTTGGAATCGGTTACATTCTTGGACACACGCATCTCCATCAAGGACGGTCACCTCAGCACTTCACTGTACTGCAAGCCCACGGATAACATCACGATGCTCCACTTCTCCAGCTTCCACCCTAAACACGTTAAAGAAGCCATCCCCTATGGACAAACCCTCCATATACACAGGATTTGCTCAGATGAGAAGAATCGCAACAGACACCTACAGATGCTGAAAGACGACCTCATAAGAACAGGATATGGCGCTCGACTCATCAATTGACAGTTCCAACGTGCCACAGAAGACAAACACGGGACACGGCAGACAGAGTACCCTTCGTGGTCCAGTACTTTCCCGATGTGGAGAAGCTATGACATCTTCTCCGGAGCCTTCAACATGTCATCGATGAAGGCGAACATCTCCCCGCACCCCCACGTCTTGCTTTCAAACAACCGTACAATCTCAAACCGCACAATCTCAAACAGACCATTGTCCGCAGCAAACTACCCAGCCTTCAGGAGAACAGTGACCACGACACCACACAACCCTGCCCCTGCAATCTCTGCAAGACGTGCCGGATCATCGACTCGGATGCTATCATCTCACGTGAGAAAGAAGTGTACCGACAACTGAACAATGAGGAACACTACAGACAGTTACCCGCAGATCCGACCAAACAACACACCGGTCAACTCAACAGACTGATCAAGACCTTTGATCCGGACCTTCAGAGCACCCTCTGTGCTCTCATTCCCACGTACTCCCCGCGTTGGAGATCTCTACTGCCTCCCGAAGATACACAAAGCCTACACACCCGGCCGTCCCATCGTATCAGGCAATGGGACCCTGTGTGAGAACCTCTCAGGCTACATCGAGGGCATCCTGAAACTCTTGCGAGTCAGCCAACGTTGTCTACCTGATACGCTGCAGGAAAGGATGTCTCGAGGCATGGTATATTGGGGAGACCATGCAGACGCTACGACAATGGATGAATGAACACCGCTCGACAATCACCAGGCAGGAGCGTTCTCTTCCAGTCGGGGAACATTTCATCAGTCACGGGCATTTGGCCTCTGATCTTTGAGTAAGCGTTCTCCAAGGCGGCCTTCACGACACACGACAACGCAGAATCGCTGTGCAGAAACTGACAGCCAAGTTCCACACATGAGGATTGTCTCAACCGGATCTTGGGTCCATGTCACACTATCTGTAACCCCCACGACTTGCCTGGACTTGCAAAATCTCACTAACTGTCCTGGCTGGAGACAATACACACCTCTTTAACCTGTGCTTGGCCCTCTCTCCACTCACATTGTCTGTACCTTTAAGACTTGATTACCTGTAAAGACTCACATTCCAACCATTATCATGTAAATTGAGTTTGTGTCTGTATATGCCCTGTTTGTGAACACAAGTCCTCACTCACCTGAAGAAGGAGCGAGACTCCGAAAGCTTGTGCTGCCAGATAAACCTGTTGGACTTTAACCTGGTGTTGTGAGACTTCTTACTGTGCTTACACCAGTCCAACGCCAGCATCTCCACATCATGGATATCATGGAAACACATAGCTCAGAAGGAATCCATTTCCTCCACTGAGTATGTACAGACTCTTTGAAAGAACTATCTGATAAATCCCAATCCCCTGAATTCAGGCTCCCACTCCAGAATCTCACTCTGAACCGGATATATTCACATTAAATTTACACACGAGAAACGGGTCAAACAAACTTTCACCTCCTTTTATTGGTGAGGAAATTACCAACTGACAACACAATTTAATCCATCCCCTTCTCTGACTGTATTCACTTCTGTGATAGTTTTATTGCATGTTTAACCACAGTTGTTAAAATCTCTTAAGAAAGACTCACATTTATAGAGTCTCCTTCAATATTACAGCACTCCGCAGAGCCCAGTGGGAAAAAAAAATGGGCTGTAGTCACTGTTGTAATGTTGGATAAACAGCAATGTGATGAATGAACTGTTTTAGTTGTTGGTGGAGGGTTAAATGTTTTCTGGGATAATCCCCCCTACTACTGTGGGTGACACGATGGCACAGTGGTTAGCACTGCTGTCTCACAGCGCCAGGGTCCCGGATTTGAATCCCAGGTTGGGTCACTGTCTGTATGGAGTTTGCACATTCTCCCCGTGTCTGCGTGGGTTTCCTTCGGGGGCTCCGGTTTCCTCCCACAGTCCGAAGATGTGCGGGTTAGGTGGATTGGCCATGCTAAATTACCCCTTAGTGACAAGGGGACTAGCTGGGGTAAATGAATGGGGTTATGGGGATAGGGCCTGGGTGGGATTGTGGTTGGTGCAGACTCGATGGGTCGAATGGTCTCCTTCTGCACTGGAGGATTCTATGATTTTACTCTTCCAAATAGTGCAATGGGCTGTTTTACACCTCCTGAGAGGGCACACAAGGTTTAATATCTCATTCGAAAGACAGCAACTTTGACAGAGCAGGGCAGCCCTCCCTCAGTACCGCAGTGAAGGGGCAGCCTAGATTTTGCGCTCAAGTCCCTGCAGAGGGATCTGATTCCCCAACTATATGATTTCTATGATTTCTATGACTTGCGGACTCAGAGGTGAGAGCCCTGGCACTGACATTGTTGCTCACTTTCATAAACGCAGGCCGTCATAACTGCTTCATTTACCATCTTACCCTGCACTCATAGACTTTGCCAAAGCTGCCAATGACACTCATTACGATGCTGTCATTGTCTGCACAACCTGCCCTTGTGCCAGTCACATTATTTGGTCTTCATGCCATCTGTTCCCCGCAGTGCAGCACTCGCGCTAATGACTCTTGATTCTGGTGACTCTTCCGTCGACCATATGCCTGGCAGCTTGCAATTATACACATGCCGAGTGTGAACTGGAGCAAAAAAACAATTTTAGATCAATTTCTTTAATACATTTAATGACAAAAATACACGATGGTTTGGGGAAAGCAAGTTCTTGCAGGCATGTTTTCTTTCATGCCCTTACTGCCTGCACAGGTTAATTACATATTACATTTCACACTGCAAATTAATAATTTGTCAACCTCGATCTTGCTGCTAACATATTCACTACCGTGGAAAAAGGTTCAATTTGTGAGGCAATTTTTGTGAGGGAGATGGGAATATATTCAAGGGTGGAATGAGACACTTGTTCCTCCTTTAACCTAGAGTTAACATCAAATTTCATTGGAACACAGGGGCAGGAGTAGGCCATTCAGCCCCTCGAACCTGTTCCACCATTCATTTGGATCATGGTCGTTTCTGGATCTCAACTCCATTTACCTGCTTTTGCTCCATAACCCTTGATACTCATACCCAATAAAATTCTATCAATCTCAGTCCTGAAAGTTTCAATTAATTCCCACTATCTACAGCCTTTGGGGGAGAGAGATTTTAAGATTTCCAGTACACTTTGTGTGAAATGTGCTTCTTGTTTTTGCTTCTGAGTGTTCTGGTTCTAATTGTAAGATTATGCCTCCTTGCACTGGATCCCTCTACCAAATAAATCATTTCTCTTTAGCTCCCCAAATAAATCCTTATATAATTCTAAACACCTGAATTAGATCATTTTTCAATCAGCCATAATTTAATGCATTAATCCGTGGCATTATTCTGATGAAGTCCAGTCCTCAAGATCTATATAGTTTATTTATTAGTCACAAGTAAGGCTTACATTAAGTCACCGTGAAATTTCCCTAGTTGCCACACTCCGGCGCCTGTTCGGGTCAATGCACCT